>NC_081412.1:586141777-586294277 GCF_030272615.1 Cryptomeria japonica | reverse complement strand
TCATTAATATGCATAAGGAAAATCATATAAACATCATAAAAATAGGAAATATTTCATCACACATGCATCATTTAAATACTACATACATCCATCATCTAGAATGCCTAACCATATAGAAAGTAATGCACCTCATATAAATAGCTACATGACATTATCATCATAAATTATATAGAGAAAATAAGAATCAACTCAATATCATATCATCAAAAACAATTAATGTCCAAGATACAATGATACCATAAAAATACCTGAGATGTCTCATAATGGTACATTACAAGAATCATCAATATCTTATCACAAAAGGGTGTATACATCAATGAATCAATGTCCCATATCAATGTGACCACCAAGACACAACATGAAACTCTGTCTTGATGCCCCTATACCTAGTCCTCCACTTGGGGGATCTCTTTGAAGTGGCCCCGTTAGTCCTCAACTCTTAGATTGGCTCTATCACGATCTCCTACTCATCTATGAAAAGTCAAGATCCCTCCAATCAGAAGGAACAATAGTGTAGTATAAGGTCCTATATTGCTCAGCCTCTCGGATTGACTGACACATCATCTTTAGGGTATCCTTACCTAAACTAGACCCTCTTGAGAATGTCACATCTGTCTCTTCCTATAGGCACCTATCCCTGGTTACTTCTCTCTCTGTCATGTGAGAGGCCATCTGAGCCTCTATCTAGGAAATATGTGCTTGTTCAAGTGTCTGTACTTGGGCCATCTGTGCCTATGGTTGTGCTTGTAACTATGCCATCTGGACCTACAATTATGTTATCTGAGAATCTCTCTGCCAGTCGACCCTCTAACTACTGAACCTAACCCTACAAGTCAGTGATCCAAGCCTGCTAATGATGAGAAAAAATCCTAATGAGGATCCGTCGGGGTGCATCTACCTATACCTTCTCAACCTGGGGTACCTACTACTATGGTTTGTGTTGCACCTAGTCCACTGGTAGTGAACTCCTCCTTTTGACCACCCTGGTCACCCAATCCATAGGTAGCACTCTAGCAGGTCTAGAACTAATCGCTCCCACTATGCCTGCCAATCTCACTACCACCACGTCGTCAGATTCTCCATCTCCATCTCCATCTCCTCCATCATCGTATACTCCACCCATCCCCTCCATATCCATCTTATCCTCCTCCACCCCCACCTCCTCTCCCCCCTCCATCCCTCAGTCATCTTGGAACCCTATGTCATGCTCTATCATCATCCTCATCAAAAGGCTAGGTATGGCTCATCAGGTGATGCAACCATAACCGGCAAACCCTCAAAAGAGAGCTGACCAGCTTATGCAACAAGAGTAACATAACAAAAGCAATAAGAAAACATTGTAAGATTGCAAAATCAAATCATCTTATTGTCTTAAAACCTCTGACAACCAACTAGTTATCATCATATAGTCATCATAGAACATCTGACAGTTAATCGGTTACATTCAACCTACAAGCCAGATACAATCCATTTGAAATTTTCAGAGTTAATCAAATCACTAATGACCAATCTAAATCTTTATTCTGATTTCTAATTATCCTGTCTTACAAATGATTACATAATACCCTATATATACCCTCTAGAACATATCTAGGTCGACCACAAAATATTACATTTACCAATGCAGGAAAATGAAATGTTTAACTAGGTCAGCCCTAAGAATGAAAGGAATTCTTTTGAAAAATAACACCTAAGAAGTGTGGATCAACAGGAAGGTTGGCCACACAATAAATAACATTGTACAAGACCCCAAATAGATCCACACACCAAGAAAGCACTCTAAAAATGAAGGAAAACCAACAGCTAAGCTTAAGAATTATCCCGGAACCTAGAAATAGTCAAACCGGGAGTGATAACTACCGAAAAATAACCTAAATGGACTAAAAATTTGGAATTAAGAACATGAACTAGTCTATAATCAAAAAATAGGATCTTTAATGAAAAGAAAGCAACCACAGTCACCTATCGACAAGAACACAAAAAATGACACACTAAAATAGACAAGAATTAATCTGAAAGGAAATGATTTTTGTTGATGCAAGATTTCTCATAGACCAGGAATGCTCTTGCATCATCAGGACATGGCAATCTAGGAAATATGTGTGATGTAAAGTATGCAGCTTACTCACTAGTCATCCCACTATCTATGATATCAGGGAAATAGTCCCAATCTTGTGGCCCCAATGAGAAGTACTTTATGCATTCACTAGTACATTTGGGCCTAATTTTAGATGGACAACTGTTGGTAGTCCAACAAGAAAATATCAAAATTTTGACAAATTTAACCGTCGAAAACTCATCGTCGGTCTTTCTGATGATTCCATTAGCGTCGGACTTCCAACAACTTTATGAACTCTTCCAACGATAGCTATATTTACTCCCCCGACCAAAAAATTACACAGATTACCATCAGAATTCCAATGGATACCCTGTTTTCTCCTCGACGACAGTCCGACATGGAAGTGATGTCGGATATATAGCATCCTTGTCAGATGTTCTTTAGTTTTCATTAGAATTTTGATGGTATCAAATACTATGGGTCAGACGGCTTTTTCGTCAGTGCATGAAAGCATTGCATGATTTCTACTTTTAAAAATTGCATAAAACATTTGTAATTTGTTTGATTCAGTGTTATTTGAAAATTTTTTTATCAATGATGTTTCCTTTCTCCAAGAATTGGATCTAGGATCTTTCCATTAGATAATATGTAACATCTAATGACTAAATATTTTCTTTACAAATGCTTATTTTATTTTATTATCACCTGAGTGTGAATTATAATTTATATCTGTGCGATAGTAGAGGATACAAGCTGAAGACTCGTGTGCATGTAAATTTCATAAAAGAAAGCAAGGAAGCATTATCTTGAATGACATCGAAACAAGCTCATTAGCTGCCTAGAAGAGAGCAATTGGAGAAAAGTAGAGGATAGTGTTAAAGGATGATAAATACATAGAGATTAGTATGCAATACAAACAAACAATGTCTGGAGTGTGTGATGTGACGTCTCTAATTTATGTCCGGAGGGACTAACTGGTTTTGGAGTTCCTGGGAAACCTGTTGGGGCCACGCTAGGAGGAAATCAATGTGTTCATGCAAGGGCCACCTTTTTTCTATTATGGGAATGATGCTTTTGCATCGAAGGATATTTGGAAGGAAATATCCGACAATTTCTATAGTGTGGAACCAAAGTTGGTGGACTCGAAGTACTTTTCGGCTTCCAGAAGACCAAGAGATTATGTACACAATCTCATAATAGAAGGGTGATTTCAAGAATTACCTTTCCCCCCCATGACTATTCAGGAAGCACTTCCTCAGACAAAGGACTATTAGCCTCCATGGGATGAAAGAAAAAAATTGAATTTCTAGACTGTAGACGATGTGGTGGTGTCCTTCCTGAAGAACTCTGCACTATAATTGAAAATTCATGAGGGAAACTACAAGATAGTGAATAGAAATACATTCTTGAAAAGTGGGAAGAATGGATCTTTGTTTGGGTGGGGCTAGGTCAAGTAGCTCCTCTAGAGGTTGA
Organism: Cryptomeria japonica; assembly: GCF_030272615.1. Lineage (NCBI taxonomy): Eukaryota > Viridiplantae > Streptophyta > Pinopsida > Cupressales > Cupressaceae > Cryptomeria > Cryptomeria japonica. The sequence goes on along the minus strand of NC_081412.1, from coordinate 586,290,745 downwards.
TGAGATAGAAATAATATTAGGATTTGAAAAATATCACACTCTTGGAACTTCATGTGCGATAGTATCCAAACAATGCAATCGATCAGTCACACACGAAGTTCCACGAGTGTGATCTTTTTCAAATCCTTATATTATTTCTATCTCATCAACCTCTAGAGGACCCACTTGACCTAGCCCCACCCAAACCAAGATCCATTCTTCCCACTTTTCAAGAATGTATCTCTATTCACTATCTTGTAGTTTCCCTCGTGAATTTTCAATTATAGTGCAGATTTCTTCACGAAGGACACCACCACATCGTCTACAATCTAGAAATTCAATTTTTTTCTTTGATCCCATGGAGGCCAATAGTCCTTTGTCTGAGGAAGTGCTTCCCGAATAGTCATGGTGGGGAGAGGTAATGCTTGAGATTTCCCTTCTATTGCGAGATTGTGTAGATAACCTCTTGGTCTTCTAGAAGCCGAAACGTACTTCGAGTCTACCAACTATGGTTCCACACTATAGAAATTATCAAATATTGCCTTTCAAATATCCTTCGATGCAAAAGCATCATTCTCATAATAGAAAAAAGGTGGCCTCACATGAACACATTGATTTCCTCCAAGCATGGCTCAATAGGTTTCCCAGGAACTCCAAAAACCAGTTAGTCCCTTCAGACATATATTAGAGATATCACATCACACACTCTAGAAATTGTTTTTTTGTATTGCACACTACTCTCTATGTATTTATCACCCTTTAACACTGTACTCTACTTTTCTCCAATTTCTCTCTTCTAGGCAGTTGATGAGCTTGTTTCCATGTCATTCAAGATAATGCTTGCTTGTTTTCTTTTATGAAATTTACATGTGCATGAGTCTTCAACTTGTATCTTTTTCTACCGCATAGATATAAATTATAATTCACACTCAGACAATAATAAAATAAAATAAGCATTTGTAAAGAAAATATTTAGTCATTGGATGTTACATATTATCTGACGAAAAGATCCTAGATCCAATTCTTGGAGAAAGGAAACATCATTCATAAAAAAAAATTCAAATAACACTGAATCAAATAAATTTCAAAAGTTTTATGCAATTTTTAAAAGTATAACTCATGCAATGCTTTCATGCACTGATGATAAAGCCTGTGATCCACGTCATTATCCATAATAGAACAAATCACTATAATAGGATATTATAAATAATCTATACAAAAATATGAAAGAATGTTAAATTACCTCCAAAAATAGAGAAGATATTTAATAAAGATATCATCTTTTAAATTAAGAAATGGGTAGGGGATTAAGAATACAAACCTTCCATATTGCACACTTCAAGGTATATTCAAACCTATTTGACCTAGGAAAGCTCCCATCAACAAACCTCTTTTTGTCATTTTGTGTGTAGGAAATTGATTTAGGAGTTATGTGTGAAGAATTTGGCAAAGTAAATGATGAAAATCAAACTGAAATTTTGATGGCATGAAAAGCAGAAAAGTAGGCCAGTTCCATACACCTTCCTTTACTATTTTAAAAATATATGTTGGCATTTGTGCAGAGTATGTTGACATGATGATATTATTGTCATTGATGTCAATGTGTTGGAGAGTGAACTGACAATATGCTGAAATGTGAACCGGTACAATGTGCTGAACTAGTATATGTGCAAAGAAGTGAACCGGTATATTGAGCAACAGGTGAAGTGGTATGTTTGTCCAAGAGAACCGGTATGATGAAATGTGAACTGACATATGGAATGTTTTCTATGAAGACTTTACATGGTATGACTACCGGTGGGTAGTCTTAGCTTAAGGGTTTCCGGTTGAAGTGTTCCAAGCCTGTGTGATTCAACCGATGACATCATATGATGAGTTAGAACTGTAATGAAGATTAGATCATGGTGCCATGTCAGCCTTGTGCTTGTAAAGGATCTTGTATGAAGGGGATTGATCCTATCTACCTCAGGAATGTGTGAAGTCCATGTGAATGGTGGAGAATGCGTGATGGGCTATCACTTCCATAAATCGGTGAAGAACAAGTGATGGAGAATGTCTCAAGATCTATTCAAGACCATTATATTCAAATGCAAAGTGTTCAATGGCCAGGATTGAACCACCTGAATTACATAACCTAAATGTTTAGGGTTTAGGGTTTATGCTACCGACCTATCTGTTTCCTATAAGGTTGATGTTGTGTTTCATACTGAGGTTGTTGGAAAATGATATGTTTGTATCTAAGTGAAGAGATATGTGATTCTTGCCAGACCAGATGAGATAAGGGGATTGATTCCTACATAGTGTGTGTGTAGAAGAAAGGAACTTAAGCGGATCTGCATTAGGCATTGAGTGCTATTATCAGATCATTATAATACCTGTTGATCTTTAACTACTACAAAAGTTGGAAAATCCCTTAACCAGGTAGCTTTAATCATCTTGCTATAAATCCTTTAATAGGGTGACTCAAACTCATTGAGTTCTTGAAATCCTCTAACAAGGTAACCTCTAACAGGGTTTAACCCTTAACCGGGTATTTAGCCATCCCCTAACTAGGTGATCTCTAATAGTATCGGTTCCTAGCAGAACCTATTGTAATAGTCTTTAACCTGACTAGGCTCCTAATAGAGCAGACTTCTAAAGAGTTCAAAAGCAGCTTGTGTGTATTCATCCCCACCGTGGTTTTTCCCAGTTGGGTTTCCACATGAAAAAATTTGTGTGTCATGTGTAGTATTTTACATGTGATGATTTAAGTGATTTGTGTTCGAAGGTAAATCATGCTAAGGTAGCTGTTATTATATTTCTAATAATAGATTACCTATTCATGCATAAAGGTGAAATGTAAATGTAGTATTAAGTTGAGTGGAAAACTAAGTGATTAACCGGTTAATGCCTATCATAGTCATTCCTAGCCTTACCGGTTGCATTCTATTTCAGACTGGTTTTACTGTCTGTGAGACATTTGCAGTGTTTGTAGTCAAATTGGTTTGGGAAAAGATTTTGTAGCTGTACTGATTCATCCCCCCCCTCTCAGTACCAGTTTGGTACTTATTGTTCATCATTGTGTTATCAATTGGTATCAGAGCATCCTCCAGGTCCTCTGTGTTGTGAGCTTAACCGCTTGGGAGAAAGATCCTATTGTAATGATGAAGAGGGAAGGTCCAAAGTTCAATAGAGATAACTACAAAATATGGAAAGACAGAATGAAGATTTACATTAGAAGCATTGGTGCTCAACATTGGATCTATGTTGAGAATACTTTTTTTATTCCTACCGGTACTCTCACCAGTGATCAAAAGAGAGAAATACAGAAGAATGGGCAAGTCATGGAAGCCCTAATCAGCAACTTATCTGACATTGAGTTTATTGATGTCCCGGATAAAGATAATCCCAAAGAAGCATGGGACACTCTTGATAGTATCTATGGTGATGATGAGCATGTAAAACAAGCTAAGGAAGAAAGCCTTAGAGGGAAGTTTGAAGACATGCAAATGGTTGAAGGTGAGACCATTCAATAGTATGGAATAAGAATCAAAACTATTGTTGGAGATATCAAGAGTGCGGGTGGTAAAATGGAAGATTCCACTATGGTAAGCAAAGTTTTGAGATTCTTATTACTGGTCTATGCAATAAGGGTTGCGGCTATTCAGGAGTTGAGATCAATAGACAAGACTAAGGTATCCCTAGACTCCATCATAGCAAAGTTCATAGCCTATGAGCTAAATAGTTTTGATGGCAGTGTTGAAAAGATTGAATCAGCCTTTAAAGCTTCTGATGTACCATCCAGAAAAGGAAAAGAAGCAATCACTAGTGGTGAACCAAGATAGAGAAAAGAAATGGATGATGAGGAGATCTTGATGGAATTTGAATCTCTTCTTGGTAGGAAACTTCCTAATAGAACTGGCAAATATAGAGGTAAGCTCCCTTTGAAATTCTTTTCTTGTAATCGGATAGGACATACTGCTATAAACTATCCTAATAGTGATAGCAAGGAAAAACCAGAGAGGTTCAAGAAATTCAAAGGAGGAAACCGGAGAAACTGTTTTGTTGTAGTTGGTGAAGGTATCACAGATGAGGAATCAGAAGATGAAGAGAATGAAGATATTGTGTTTGTTGCAGTAAAGGAAGATGTGTCAAACAAGAAGGATCTTGTCTCTCGCTTTGATAATTTCAATGAGTGGATTATTGACAGTGGTTGTTCTCAGCATATGGCTGGTGACTGGAGCAAGTTTCTATCTTTGGAAGAATATGATGGTGGTGTGGTTTGTTTTGGTAATGATGCACCATGTATGGTTAAACAAAGAGGGTCCATCTCTCTGAATGGAAAGAGAAGTGCTGACAATGTGTATTGGGTGGAAGGTCTCAGACTTAATCTATTGAATTTTTCTCAGTTGAATGATAGTGGACTTATTCTAGAATTCAAAAATGGAGTTTGCAAAATCAAAGGAAAGAATGGTGAATTGATGGCCACTAATAAGCAGACCAAAAGTAACTTATTTCAGCTAGATGCAAATATAAGTAAATGTCTTATGGCTAAATTTGATGATAGCTGGATGTGGCACAAGAGACTCTGCCATGTAAACTTTGATAACATTGTGAAGGCCAGTAAGACCAAGGAAGTCAGAGGATTGCCGGTGCTAAGAAAACTAGAAAATTCTTTGTGTAGAGAATGTCAATTGGGGAAAATGTCTTCCTCAACTTTCAAAGGTAAATCTTTTATAGCAGACAATTTACTTGATCTTGTGCATACTAATTTGTGTGGTCTTATGAAAACTAGGAGTGTGCAGGGAGATAGGTATTTCATGATTCTAACTAATGATTGCTCAAGAATGATGTGGGTCACATTCTTGAAAGATAAGTCTAAAGCTTTTGGAAATTTCAAAGCTTTCAGAGCACTGGTAGAAAAGGAGAGTGGTAGAAGAATCAAATGCCTTAGAACTGATCAAGGAGGAGAGTTCACCTCCATTGAATTCAATAAATATTGTGATGAGAATGGCATCAAGAGGCAACTGTCTACCCCTCAGACTCCACAGCATAATGGCTTAGTAGAGAGAAACAACCAGATAGTGGTTGAAGCAACTAGAACGATGTTAATCCAAGGAAAAGTTGCTCACACCTTTTGGAGAGAAGCGGTGAGCACTACAGTATACACAATGAACTGGGTACTCATCAAGAAAGGAAAGGATAAGACTCCTTATGAGTATTGGACTAGTAAGACACTAGTGGTAAGCTACTTTAGAATGTTTGGTAGCATATGTTATATCAAGAGGAGTGAACATCAGAGCAAGTTCGATGCAAAATGTGATGAAGGAATATTCCTAGGATATTCAACTAAGAGAAAAGCTCTCAAATGTTTCAACAATAGGACTCAAAGAATTGTTGAAAGCATCAATGTTAGATTTGATGAAAATTCTGGAAAACCTGAGGAAATCTACAGTAAGAAAGTAAGAGATGAACTGATAGTAACCTTCAGGGAACAAGTTGCTAATCAACCAAGTACTAGTAATAGTGGTCCTAAACCGGTAGATGTTGATGTTGATGAAGATGAGGATGAAGAAGAAAAGTAGGAGGAATCAGTCAAGAGCATTCCTCGATATGTCAAACTGAATCATGATACAAAGTAGATCATAGGAGATAAGGATGCAAGAATCCTTACAAGAAGAAAGGTTAGAGAGAATTCTTGTATGATCTCTGAATTTGAGCCTAAATCATTCAAAGAGGCACATAAAGATGAAGACTGAATCAAGGCAATGGAAGAGGAACTTGACTAGATAGAGAAGAATGGTACATGGTCTTTGGTACCTAAACCGGAGCACAAAAATGTCATTGGTACCAAATGGGTATTCATAAACAAGTTGAACGAGGATGGCACAATGGTAAGGAACAAAGCCAGACTAGTATGTAAAGGATATGCTCAAGAAGAAGGAGAAGACTATGGAGAAACCTTTGCCCTAGTAGCCAGATTGGAAGGAGTTCGTATGCTTCTTGCATATGCAGCTTTTAAAGGATTAAAGGTATACCAAATGGATGTAAAATCTATATTCCTAAATGGAATACTTGAAGAGGAGCTGTATATAGAGCAACCAGATGGGTTTTCCCTATCAGAAGACAGTGACATGGTGTATAGGCTATATAAAGCCTTGTATGGACTAAAGCATGCACCTAGAGCATGGTATGAATGCTTGCACTCCCATCTTGTGAAGATTGGATTTGAAAGAACAAGTGAAGATAGCAATATCTACTTGAAATCAGAAGGAGATCAGATTCTGATCTATGAAGTATTTGTTGATGAAATCATATTTGGAGGTGATGACAAGATGAGTCATGAATTTATTGACGAGATGAAGGAGTTTGAAATGTCACTCATAGGGGAGATTAAGTTCTTTATTGGACTGCAGATTCAATAAATGAAAGATGGAATCTTTATTACTCAGTCCAAGTATGTCAAAGAGGTGTTGAAGACCTTTGGCATGGAAGATAGTAAACCGGTTGGTACACCAATGGTGACCGGTTGTAAGCTATCAAAAGAAGATGACTCAACGGTGGTAAATGAGAAGGATTGTCAATCAATGATTGGTAAGTTGCATTATGTAGTACATAGCAGACTAGACATTGCACATGTAGTGGGTATTCTTGCTAGGTTTCAGCAAATCCCTAGAGAATCCCACTTGGTAGCAGTCAAGTGGATTCTTAGATATCTGAAGGGAACTATTGACTATGGGTTATGGTATCCATACAATAACGACTTCAACCTGAAAGTGTTCAAAAATGTTGATTAGGTTGGTAATGTAGATGACCAGAAGAGCACAACCAGTGGTGCATTCTTTCTCGGTGGTAGACTAGTCTCATGGATGAGTAAAAAGAAGAGTTGTATCTCTCAGTCTACAACAGAAGTGTAGTATGTTGCAGCCTATATGAACTGCACCCAGACTATTTGGATGAAGCATGTATTGAATGGCTTCAAAGTTTTTGTATCTGAACCAGAAAGCATATTCTATGACAATACAAGTGCAATTAAAATTTCCAAGAATCCAATTTTGCATGCTAGAACCAAGCAGTTTGAGCTCAAGTATCATTTCTTGAGGGAAAAAGTTCAGAACAAGGAGGTTGTACTAGAACATGTTTCTAGTAAGGAGCAGTTAGTAGATATATTCACCAAGCCTCTACCAAAGGCTTCATTTACCTATTTAAGAGGTGAACTAGGGCTGCTGCCCCTTCAAGAGGTGAACTAAAAGTATGTACTCCACATCGGTCAGGTATTGCAGTGTCCAAATCTTTTTGGATTGATGTGTGGAAGGATGCTACACCTCAGGGGAGCAGCATAGTGGAAAAGGAAAGTTTGTGCCTTCACTTTTTCTTTGCTGTCAAAGGGGGAGAAGATGTGAAGTGGAGAAGATATCCACAACAATGGGTTGAAGATGTGATGCAGAAAGAGGGAGCTTTGTATATTGCCATCAATGCCAAAGGGGCAGATTATTGGCATTTGTGTAGAGTATGTTGACATGATGATATTATTATCGTTGATGTCAATGTGTTGGAGAGTGAACCGACAATATGCTGAAATGTGAACCGATAGAATGTGGTGAACTAGTACATGTACAAAGAAGTGAACCAGTATATTGAGCAATAGGTCAAGTGGTATGTTTTTCCAAGAGAACCGATATGATGAAATGTGAACCGACATATGGAATGTTTTCTATGAAGACTTAACATGGTATGACTACCAATTGGTAGTCTTAGCTTAAGGGTTTCCAGTTGAAGTGTCCCAAGCCTATGTGATTCAACCAATGACATTGTATGATGAGTTAGAAATGTAATGAAGATCAAATCATGGTGCCATCTCAACCTTGTGCATGTAAAGGATCTTGCATGAAGGAGATTGATCCTATCTACATCGGGAATGTGCGAAGTCCCTGTAAATGGTGGAGAACATGTGATGGGTTATCGCTTCCATAAAGCGATGAAGAATGAGTGATGGAGAATGTCTCAAGATCTGTTCAAGATGGTTATATTCAAATGCAAAGTGTTCAATGGCTAGGATTGAACCACTTGAATTTCTTAACCTAAATGTTTAGGGTTTAGGGTTTATGCTACCGACCTATCTATTTCCTATAAGGTTGATGTTATGTTTCATACCGAGGTTGTTGGAAAATGGTATGTGTGTATCTAAGTGAAGAGATATGTGATTCTTGCTAGACCAGATGAGATAAGAGGATTGATTCCTGCATAGTGTGTGTGCAGAAGAAAGGAACTTAAGTGGATCTGCATTAGGCATTGAGTGCTATTATCAGATCATTGTAATACCTGTTGATCTTTAACCACTTCAGCAGTTGGAAAATCCCTTAACCAGGTAGCTTTAATCAGCTTGCTGTAAATCCTTTAACAGGGTGACTCAAACTCATTGAGTTCTTGAAATCCTCTAACAAGGTAACCTCTAACAGGGTTTAACCCTTAACCGGGTATTTAGCCATCCCTTAATCGGGTGATCTCTAATAGGATCAGTTCCTAGTAGAACCTATTGTAATAGTCTTTAACCGGACTAGACTCCTAAAAGAGTGGACTTCTAAAGAGTTCAAAAGCAGCTTGTGGGTATTCATCCCCATCGTGGTTTTTCCCAATTGGGTTTCCACGTGAAAAAATTTGTGTGTCATGTGTAGTATTTTTCATGTGATGATTTAAGTGATTTGTGTTGGAAGGTAAATGATGCTGAGCTAGCTGTTATTATATTTTTGATGATAGATTACCTATTCATGCATAAAGGTGAAATGGAAGTGTAGTATTAAGTTGAGTGGAAAACTAAGTGATTAACTGGTCAATGCCTGTCATAGTCATTCCTAGCCTTACTGGTTGCATTCTGTTTCAGATTGGTGTTACTGTCTGTCAGACATTTGCGGTGTTTGCAAGCAAACCGGTTTGGGAAAATATTTTGTGACTATACTGATTTGCCCCCTCTCTCAGTACCAGTTTGGTACTTATTGTTCATCATTGTGTTATCAATATCATTGACCAAAATATTATGCAGCAGTAGTATTGAGTGCATTTCATTTATTTTATGCCCAAATATTTCATCATACCACTTTCTTTTCAAAGGTAACTTATCTATTGCGCTTTTTTGGTAATGCATTCCAAATAGATACAGTTGAATACCATTTATCTATCTTGAAATCCTTTTATCCTGATGGCATTAAATTAAAGTTCTTTCTCTATTTTGGTGATCTCGGGAGTAGAGGTTGTGTTGCATCGACTTGGGATACATTTAACTTGTGTTCTATCTGTAGAAATATGTATCCTAGGTTGATGCAATGCAACCTCTACTCCACCAATACCAGATAGAAGAGAAAGTACTTTAATTTAAAGTCATTAGGATAAAATGCTTTCAATACATATATTAGGTATAAAAAGAAGCCTACCCTATCATTTGAAGGGGTTTACCTACAATTCAAGTGATCTCTTAATTATAAAATCAATTCAATTCCAAGTGAACAAGCAATCAAGCATTCATCAAGAATTGAAGGAGAATTCAAGTTAAAGCACACCATTCTACATGACATCCTAAAACCTTGTGTGAGGATTCAAGAAAGATTCATCAAGGTATCATGTTCAATTTTAAGCATTTTTAGATTACATCAAAAGGGATCATTTTAAAGAGGGAGGAAGGGATCTTTTCCTAAAGATGTCTACCTCCAAAAATAGAGGAGATATTTAATAAAGATATCATCTTTTAAATTAAGAAATGGGTAGGAGATTAAGAATACAAACCTTCCATATTGCACACTTCAAGGTATATTCAAACCTCTTTTTGTCATTTTTTGTGTAAGAAATTGATTCAGGAGTTATGTGTGAAGAATTTGGCAAAGTAAATTATGACAATCAAACTCAAATTTTGATGGCATGAAAAGCAGAAGAGTAGGCCAGTTCCATACACCTTCCTTTACTATTTTAAAAATATCATTGACCAAAATATTATGCAGCAGTAGTATGGAGTGCATGTCATCTATTTTATGCCCAAATATTTCATCGGTGTATATATCACTTAACAAACCATCTGATACTTAATCGACGTGTCTATCATATGCAATACAACTGATACTAATCAGTATCTATTAGTTAAGCCCGATAACAATCAATGTTCATAGTTAATATATTAACCGATATTAATTGGAGTGCATTGGTTAAGCCCTATAACAATCGGTGTTCATAGTTAATATGTTAACCGATATTAATCAGAGTGCATTGGTTTTAATATAAACTAATACCAATTGGTATTCTGTGCTATGAGATTTACAACCAATGATTATCGGTAGTTAAGCATTGATTGAACTTTTCAAGTATGGTTGAATATATACAAATTTAAGAATGATCATGGATCAAATGAAGGAAAAAAAGCTTGAAGTCTTCATCATAGTTTATCGATAGGATAGATGGTTGAATGAGAGACTTCATTTATCTCTCATTCAATCATTTATCTTACCAAGGCTATCATGCATTAACAAGATAGAGGGACCTTATATCAAATTAAGGAAGGCATGAGAGTGATATATGCATTAGTGTAATTATTATACTTTTTGAATATTTATCCTTGGTTACATTCAATATAGGACCACAAGTTACATCACCCAATTAGGGTCAGACCAAATTACAAGTTACATTTATAGGGTGTCCTATTCAAGCTAGCTAGTATTTCAACACATTCTAACACATGTATCTATTTCTATGCAATAATTAGTAGTAGCTACATAGACTAGCATGGTACATAAGTTCTTTTCTAATAGTGCCCTTCATATGCAATTTTGTCAAAATTATCTAGTTGTATCTACCTTCTTAGGTTATGTATCTAATATTTTCCTCTATAATTCTTGTTGTGTTTAATAACTTTTTATCCCTTTGGTGAAAAAAAGGAGGTTCATGATAAATATCTATGTTGTCTATTAGCTGATTCCCATGACAATAAGTAGTTAATGCTAATACAAAGTAACACTAACATGAAACTTTGATGACAATCTAGTACATGTCACTGTTAAACTTACCCCTATCTCATATAACCCTATGTCTGCTAGGCCCCACCATAATTAGAAGATCCTAATTACTACTATCCTAAACCTTGCATTGACCGTCACAATTTCATAGTGAGTTGAGTTATTCCATTAGAGATATTCAGAAAGAGTTTGGTATTGAGTTAGGTGTTGGTGGAAGGTTTAAGGAGGTACACTATCATCATAATTCATGTTAGAGAGTGTTGTGTGAAGAAGAATGGCCATGAAAGGAGTGACTATCCTAAGTGCTTGAGACTATCACAAAAAGTGAGTGTTGCAGCAGTGAATCTTCCTTTGACCTTTGGGTGTTTGGGACGGTAAAGATCCATTGTGGTATATGTTGAGTGGTTGGAAGGGTAAAGACCCACATATCAACTATCTACTTTGACATCCTAGGATGGTGTCCAACTACTCTTAAACCTTGTGGGCACTCTCTATCTGATACTAACATATACATAACATGTGTCTCTCATATAACCCTATGTTGGCTAGGCCCCACCATAATTAGAAGATCCTAACTACTAAAAACACTAGATTCTCCCCTAAAAGGTTGTTGAGTCATAGAAGGCCTAGCTTGATAGCGCTATAGTCTCTCATACCTAAACTATCCTTATGTTGATGATTGTCACATTTGACTACCCTATGGCCCCTACTATGCTCTAGACCTTTGTCCCTGATATTGATACTGTTGGGTTTTTATTTCTAAATCATATAGTAAGTCTAAATTATCCTTTGAAGGATGCGGAGGCCTATGGACACTTTAGTCCCTTCATCAAGGTTACAAACTTCTCTCATGCCTCTTGTGTCCTCCCATGTACCTCCTTTTCCATAAGAGACTTTTCCATACCAACCCTAAAGTCATTTGGTTTGGCCATGTGTAGGAAAACTGAAATTTTGGGCTTTCCACCCCTAATGAAATAATTGACAAATAACTTGTCTTGAATGAAATCTACAAACTACAAGAACTCCAAAAACTAACTCTCATGTTGAGCCACTATCAAACCTTATTATGTAAATTGTGAAACTCATCTATGCATCTCTGTCAAAAACATTTTGAAATAGAATACACTTTGAATCACTCCAAAATGGTATTTGGAAGGGTTTCCAATGTGAGTTGGTGCATTTTATCCTCCTAGTACCACAAGGTGGAAGCAAGTCCTCTCAAAATTGCATCAAAAATTATGCCTTTAGGTTGCTCACATATAGAGGAAACCCAAAGCATAAGTCCAAGCTAAGTAACCAAGACTTATCCTCAATCCCATTTGTGGATCTTAAAAATGTAAAGGATTGGAGATGAAGCAACTCTCGAATATGATCCTTTGGCTAATGATATGTGCTTTCTATAGTCTATACCTCTTGTATTTATGCATGATGAGGGTAGATAATGTGTATTGATCAATATTCTATCTCCTCTATGTGTATTTCCCAAATTCAAGGTGAACTCCTAATAAGCTCCCAAGATGCAAGTATATACTCCTCTACTACAAGTGGATCCTCATGGCTTGTAAGATTTGAGGTCCATCCTTGGGCTACTCATCTTAGTGAAAACTCTCAAAGTGATATGACCCTTCCTTCCATTTCCTACACCCTATTTTCTAACCCACACCTCATAACCTTTACCTCACTTCCTATCATTATTACCTTCCATCTACCTTTCATATCACCTAGCTTAACCTCCTTAACTTTCCTACATCCTATCCTAAACCTTAACCTCATACACACTTACTTTTACTTCACCTACCTAATCCAATTCCATCCTTCACATCCTTTTATCTCCCCCCATTCACTTTTCTACCTTCCAAACCCCTAACATATCCTAACTCACTCTTTCACCATTACATCCTTCATGACTTACCTCCCTATCTTATCCTAACCCACACCTCATAACCCTATACCTCTCAGCTTCAATTTTATACCACCTTCCTAATGGTACACTTATGCTCCCTTCCAAAACATCGACAAAAAATAGCACTCGATCACTACACAGTGCTCTCATGGTTCTGCAGTAGGGATTTTCTATCACAACCATATATACCAGCATCCATAATTAGGATATATTTTACATAATGGCACTCAATCATGGAGGTTTAGGTCATCCCTCTCCTTAATTAGGATATATTTTAAATATGGAAAGTAGTGCTAATATATTTCAGGCTTACTATATTATTCATTATTTAAAATATAGTGTTTAATTAATACATGATTGTAGGATTGTTCAAGGGTTTAGGTCTTGTAAGAAATTCTTCTTTTAAATCGATCATATCATATTATAGAAACCTCTCACCATCTCTGTTATTGGCAATTAATCTGATAAATCTATAATAAGCTTTGAATCTAAATATTTGAATATGTATAACAATGAATTGGCTGATTATACCCTACCTTTTTTCTTCAACCAGATCTTGTAATGCCCAATTTAGAGTGAAGTGATGATAATTGAAATGGTCACCCTGACGAACACATCCTTTGGCTCAAATGCGAAAGGAAAGGAAAGTGGCACTATGATAGCTAACCATTCCTACATCCTGTAGTGATTAAACCCATAGGTTCCCTTCTAGAGGAGACTTATCTAAGCTGGAGCTTTTGTAATGGAAGAGGTCCATGAGATGAAGAGGTGAGATTTTGTAATGGCAGATTTCCATGAGATGAAAAGGAAGGATTTTGAAATGGCAGAGGTCGATGGGATTTATGAAATGACTTGGTCTTTTTTTTTTTTTTAAGTAATGTCTGCGATTGTCGGAATTTCGATGAACGCAGGCACTTTTTCTAAAAAAGAAAATGTCATTGCCAATTCCTTCTCCGTCGAAATCAAATGTTTCATTATCATCAAAATTCTGACAAAAGCGGGCATTTTTTCAAAAAAAGTTCAAATTTGATCACAATATACCTTCTCTGTCGAAATTTTAGGCCAAATGTATTAGTGATTCGTGCTAATAGAAAATAGTAGGCCCCCAAGTCAGCACATCATGCCTCATGCATGCATAGTGGGTTCTACCTTGTGGAATCCCCTATATCCTGCCATACTCTCTAAACAGCCTTGTGTAAAATAATTGCTCAACAACATAGGGTGTAGATCCAATCAAGTACCGAGTCAAAAATACATAAGGCATATCAAGTGCATCCTCTGGTTAGACCTTGAAATCTCTATAAGGTCTGCATACAACTATGTCCAAGTAATCTAGAGTCTGCCTCCAATACTCCAATTTTCCTAGCTTTCACTGCACAATAATGCCTGGGTATCCATATGCATAAGGCCTCCCTATAGGTCTCTCCCTATCTACCAGTGGTCATCTAATGGGTAGATGCTCCCAAGCCTATACTTGTAGCATTGTAACCCCTCCTAACAATGCAGCTGATCCTTGATATACCACTCGATGCAGATCATGGTACAATTGTGCCAACATGCAAGATCCTCATGAGAATCGATCCCCCTATGTAACCAATTGCTCTAGGAGATGACCCTATCTAATAAATAATACCTTTGACTTGTAATCATGACAAAGGAAGCCCTTGAAAAATTCGGCAAGCATAGTCAGTAGTGTGGCATAATTTAGATCTAGCATCTCCTACCACACATTATTGTATCCATCAATCTCATCATCATAAAAAACCCGCCTCTATGCATTATTACCACCTAGGTCATTGGGATCGTAGTAGACAAGCTCTCGCATTATAGGTATCTAGAGTATTCTGTACACATCCTCAAGAGAAATAGTCATCTCACCAGTCGGTAGGTGGAAAGTATTATGCTCGTTGTGACACCGCTCAAATAATGCTGTTAGTAATTCTTGACTAATAAAAGGCGAGGGCATGTCAATAAGGGAAGATAATCCATGCTTATCAATGTGGTGCTGCTCCACCAGCTAAGGTGAGGTATCAGCATCTAGGTCTTCGGGAAGTGCTCCCTAGACTAAAGGACACCGAAATGCTCCTGCAATCAAATCATATCAACTTATCAGTAACTTGATTTGTCTATGAATTTATCAATTATCTTTCTCAAGTGAGATTTCTATCAAATGTCATTGAGCCCCTATTCATGACTCTCATCTATCATGAGGTCATTATTAATCTTATCTTATTAGACACATAAATCATCATAATAAAAAATAGTCATCAATCGTAATCAATCAGGAGTATCTAAATCAAGAATTTTCATCAATTAAACTTATCTTTATCCCATCAACATCAAAATCAAATTATTTGACAACAACAACTACCATCACCAAAAACCAGACAATTCAGAGGCTATGGACAATTTTTTGTCTTTCCAAAGTGCTTAATCATTCTTGGTCTTGAAGGCCATACCGACCTCCATGGCCAGCATGACATCACTCATGGGTCACAGTGTGGCACTCATGGTTCCTTCAGCAGTGCTCACAGTGTTGTCCATGATGCTTGCAGCATCGGTGGTGTCATCCATGATGCCTACAACATCAACGGTCACCACAACAACACTAGTGGTGCTTGCGGCAATGGTCGTGGTGTCTTCTGTAGTGCATGCGATGCCCGCAGTGGCAGCCATGGTGTCATTTGCATCACCCATGATGGTCACGATGCATCTTGTGGCATCAATGGTGTCGGTAATGTCATCGCCGGTGGCACCATACCAAACAAAGTATAATTGTTTTTTTCTTAAATGCAGTAAAATTCAATTTTTTTAAAAATTGGAAGAAACCAATTTGTTTTAAAATGGCTAAATTTTATTTAAAAATAAACTAAAAATGAGCAAAGGAGGGTTTTCTCATAGTACGTACTAGTGGACCATAGGCTACAGGATGCTCATATCACCAAACTCACTCGAACCTATGCTAGTGGTAGGGCATCACCATCTTTTCTCTAGAGAAAATTTTTTAAACTCAAAGTACACAAATGATGAGTGGTATAAGTCACTTTTACTTTTTAAACTCAAAGAGGGGAATTTAAGTGGGATTTTTTTTATCTCACTTCTTTTTAGTCAAGCTAATCAACTAATCAACCTAGAAGGGAAGCATTCTAAATTTCTTATCAGGAAATGAATCAGATCAACTTCAAAAATATCTAAAAATAAAAAACAACATAAAAATCATGAAAAATTGAAAAAATAAAAATTTTATCTGATTCATTTCCCGAGGGGGAATCCTCGTATTGTAATTTATCAATCAATGTTTGGGGTATCATATTGAAATCATGTCCTCATCAAATCAAAATTTATTGTATCAAGATCAAATCCGCATCGAATCATATCACATCAACATCATCAAATTTTATTTTCTTTGAACCAATGTGTCGTCACACATCGCTTCAAAGAGAGGCAAAATGTATACACCTAAAAAATGGTCTGGAGATAATTAATTAAATACTCAGTTATTTAATTAATAACCCTTTCGAATTAATTGGATTCGCAAGTAATTTGATCAATTTTCCTATTCATCTACTTGTAAATAAAATCTAAATAATTTGTTTATATATTTCATTTCATAATCCCCCTTTGATTAATCAATTCTAAATTAACTAAATAATCCACCCCATTTAATTAAACTCTTCTAATCCCTTAATTAAAATTAACAAATTCTAATTCTGTTGAGTTTATTTATCCTTTTTCCTAATTATTTGAATTTCTAAATTCAAATTAAGCACATGGCTCCTAACTTCTAACCACCCATCCTAACCATAACCTAACCTAACCCATTCTATCTAATCCTGGGTCTAACTAACCATATCCTATCTTGTACATCCTAACTTCCTTATCCTAACCTCCTATGGGTTGGATATTCCCTCTTGGAGACACATGGCACTTTTTCCACATGTCTTCTCTCTTTTGACACTTGCCTTCTTGTGGGAAACTTGTTAGAAATTCCTTGACACTTGTCACCACAAAGGTGACATGTGTCCCTCCCTCCAACTTCTTCAATTCTAGCCCTTGATTTATTCTGATCAAATCTAGACCGTCGATTTCTACCACCTCAGCTTTGGCCTTGGAATTCCTATAAATATCCCTCATTTTGGAGCAATAAGGATGCATTGCATCATAGCTTTTTGCATAGTTACTATACACATTTACATTCTAATCATTTAGCATAATTGACAATTAGATTATTTTTAGCATAATTTTTATCATGTTAATCCACTTTCAATATCAAATCATGTAGATTAATAAATCAACTTAGTTATAATCATGCATTAAATCAACTTAGCCTCATGTATTTGCATTATCATGATCATATAGCTACTCAACTTTTGAGGTGCCACTTTGGAGGTCATTGCTTTTTGAGAGCCAATAATCCAACACTTTCAAGGTGCTAAAAAATAGAGGAAGATGGTACATCTTAAAGGAGGACATTAGTTTGCATTTATTTAGTTTTCAATTTGCTTCCTATTCTCATTTTTTGTTTAATCTATGTGCTTGTTTATTACAATTCACACTAATTTTAGCAAGACACCCCTATACCCAGCATATTTCCTTTTGTTTCTATGTGTAGGAAATAGGCCCAAAGATATACTTAGGAAGATAGACAAATTTAACATACACCAATATGTTCAACTTTCAATGACAGAAAATTAAAAGGACCATGGTGAATTGATACTACCTAGTCTTAAAAAATCAAGCTAAACTTCAGAGAGCATATTCTAGACAACTTATTTTTCGCAAATCTAGGTTAGCATCTCCATGAATCATCAATAGCTTAATGTTTCTATGATAGTACTTCAATTACCATCTATTTTGCCCCAGTTATCAAACAATGAAATCAATTCAATCTAGGAAGGAGAAAGTCCTTGCAAAAGGAGCTAGAATCTGATTTGAATTTCAGTCTTTTGAGGCTAGATCTATTAGATTTTTTTTCTTCCAAATTTAATGGTTAATTAGGTCATTTAGTGGTTTTATTATCTTAATTTAACTCTAGCCCTAAATTTTGCACCTTTACAATTTTGGTGAACTCGACTTCTTGCACCCTAATTTCTTATTTGTGATCTCAGATTTGATTTGAGTACATTTTGAAATTCAAATTTACATTGATAAGATTTATTTTCAATTGAATAAGATAAATTTAGAGGTTAAATTCACAAAAACCCTAATTTATAATTTTATAATTATAAATTTATGATATCATTTATCCCCATTCTCCTTATAATTCTCATGATGTGAATGAATCACTAACTAGGGTTATCATTGACTGATTGGAGAAGATTGACAATGAATTTGAAATTCTTCAACATTGGATGAGTCAACAACACCCAAAAAGTGAGGCAATCCCATTGTTTGAAGGATTAAAAATAATGGTGCAAAGTGATAAAATTGGTGTTAATTTATTGTGTGGCCTTACTCATATTGTTGACACTATAAAATACCAATCAAAATTTGTGTTGAAGTCCTTGGTTACTATCAACTAACTCTTCAAGTTAATCATTCTATTTTTATGCCTACATCCTTGCCTAGTGTACCTACATTTGCATCTTCTATCATGACTACTTCCACACAAAATGTTAATCCTTCACATGTCAGTCATGGGGCTAATCCTATTAGTCAATATTATTATAGCCCTCCTTCTATGAGTCTTCTATTTGTTTCCCAATCATCTCCTATAACCACATACCATAGTGTTTCACCTCCTTATTCTTAACCTCCACCCACATACAACAATATTACTCCTCCATCATAGTCCAATATGCCCAATTTTAATCCTTCTGCCGAAGCAACCATCAATAACTTATCTCAAACTGTTACATACCTACAACAATAATTGGATTTCATTGCTCAATCCAAGTTTAATGTCCCTACATTTGATGTAGTGAACTCATTATCTGATGACATTTTCCATGTTCTCCCTCCTAATACTATGAAAATATTTCAATTACAGTTGTACAATGGAAAAGGTGACCCCTTGACTCGTGAAAACATTTCAAACTTTATGTAGTGACTTTTCTCGTGATCAAAGACTTATGGATAAATTATATACTAGAACACTTAGGCATAAAGATTTGCAATTGTATTATTATTTGTCTCCTTATTCTATAACTTCTTCTTAACAATTGGCTAATCCTTTTATTAAACAATTTCAAAATAATATTGGTCCTAAGATTACTTTGACTACTTTGGTTCATTGTAAGCAAGGAGTTAAAGAAAAAGTGATTGATTTTATTGGTAGATATAAGAATTTTATATTCTCAAACTAGTTATCCTATTATTGATCATGATGTTCAAATAATTTTTATTGCTAATTTACATAAAGATACTCGAGATAAGATTATATTTTCTAAGTTTACTTCCTTTATGCAATTGTGTGTAGTTCTTCATAATTATCAACTTCAAGTGAGTCAATTTAAATCATCTCTTTCAATGATTTAGATTGAGAAGAATGGGAGTGCTCAACAATATTTTGTGAACTTTAAACCTAACAAGGATACATTAAGATAAATGAATACATCAATACTCAAGTGAAAACTATGACACTAGGTGTGGCCCTTTTATCCAAATACTTTCAAAAATAATTAACTACTCTTATCTGAGTCTTTGCATAGTATAAAGTTGAGGTTGATAAATCCTAATGTCTTTAAACTTCCTCCCATTAGACCAATTGACTCTTCTAAACCATTACCATCCTATATCAAAACCTTTTGTCAATATCACTTTTAACCTAGCAATGATACCAAGAAGTGTTATACTTTGAGGAATAAGATTCATTATTTCATTGATAACAATAATATATCCTTAGATGGTGTGAATAACAAAGGAAACTGTAGTTTCCTAAATTGAGCCCAGTGCATTTATGACACTTTTGCATGGCACCCAATGCATTAATGATAAACTCATGAAAAAAATCCCATCATTTTTACATCATGGGCTCTGAAGACAAAATTCCCCTATTTTCCCTAAAACTCTATTTGGGCCTATCTTTGGAAGGACTTCCCTAAAACTCTATTTGGGCCTATCTTTGGAAGGACGATAGTGCACGAAATAGGTGTATGCGCCCTGTGCAAAATTCTTGATAGATCCGTCGAATCTTGCATTTTGCAGATAGTCAAGCACCTTTCAACCCATGTCCCTTAGATTGATTTTCACTTTAGTGACACTGCATGCCTCTTCCCAGCCTTAAAATTTGTTCTTTTCTCATTTGAAAGAGTTCTAATTTTGGTTACTCCATGGCTCTCTCTTATCTCTTTCTCTTGGTGCTCTCTTGAATACTTTACAAGTGATTTCAAGCTACTTGTATCCATAACACTTTTGAAATCATCTTGCAAAAACAAGCACGTATCTTGAGATTCGCCATGATCACATGTCAAAAAGGGGGGTTTGGCTACATGCCTTTTGTTTTCTTTATCATTTATCTCTATCTTTTATTACTGCATTCAATTTATATATCATATCTCTACATGTATCTATCATCTAGGTGCATTTAGCCTTTCAATGTATCATTTTAATCTATTTGTAATAGGGGTTTGCTTCCATTAAGTAGATTATAGTTTTTGTTTACATTTTATCTTTTATCCAATCTATCTATCTAGTTGTCTATCGAGGTGGAAACACTAATGTCGGGATTTGACTTAGGCGGGTCCCTATACAACCCCAACATTTTCCTTGGTTTCTATGTTTGCAGGTGATGAATAGGTTATGTGCAGTCAAGGAGTCTTGTTATTAATATTCTATGGAATTTTGTTCTCTCTAGTTATATAGATGACAATGTGTCATGCAAACATTTGTGCACCATAGTAGACTCAAAAACCCAAGACCTACCCACTTCTTTGGTATAATTTGCTCCTAATTCTTTATCATATTGTTAGCTTAGATTTTCATATTTTATCATTTATGTACTTTAACCATTCAATTATTTCCTCACTAATCTTTTTGTTATTCCCTGGCTCATCCTTAGCACCATTATAAGTGAGGTAGCAACTGATAGATTTGTTCTCTAAGATTTTTTATCTTAGAGGTAACAAATCCCCTCCTCTACATTTTTGTGAACCTAACGTGAATGCCTAATGTGAGATCTCTTCCTTTTGGGGTCTGATGCTTTTGAAAGAACATTCTATAAAGATGACTTGGATGATGTTTTAGATGACTTCTTGGAAGAACCTCTCTCCAAAAGAGATGAAAAAGAAGTGTCATATCCCACAACATCCTCATTCAAAAATCAGAAGTCCAAGAATTTTATTTTTGTCTCCATGAATCCTCAAAGGCCTAAGACACCTTGCATACTAAACAATCTAAAAAATAAAGTCAAAACCATTAAAGGAAAACCTTTTAAAGGAGAAATTTTTTATTTATATACTAAGTTTATGCAATCTAAACAATCATCTTACAACACCATTTCTCACATGTATAATAATCAGAGGAATAAGAAAACTCTTCATCAACTACAAGTTTCTTTACCACCCTCTTAGCCTAGTCTTCCTCAAGTACTTTTACTAGTAGATAAATGAACTAGTGACTATGATCTTATCATGCAACTTAACGTTATTCCCACTAAGATCTCACTTTGGGACTTGCTTCAAACTACTCAGATGTATCAAGCTATGCTATAGGAAGATTTGAAAATGATCTTACTGTCTTATTTTGTGAGACTAGTAGATGTGAAAGTGTTGATGGATCATATTCTTGCAGACTCACCAAATATTTCTTTTTATCCTCATGAACTTTCACCTCAAGAAGTGATAAATTTTTTAGATCCTCTAATGACAATTGTTCATGCAAATGGTGTTGGTATTAGATAAACGCTTGTTGATATAGGCTTTGCACTTAATGTTTGTAACCTAGATCTATTACCAAAAATCAAGGTGGATCAAAACAACTCGGTAGCTTCTTCCCTGTTTATCCAAGGATTCAATAACAGTGGTAAAACCATTGTAGAAATGGTCATCCTATTCTTGAAGGTTGGACCTATTACTATTGCAACCCTTGTACATGTGATGCTAGGTCCTTTGTCTTATAATATCCTTTTGGGTAGATGACGGCTTCATGCTTTGGGAGTTGTATCTTCTACACTTCATGGATCTATAAATTTTATAGCTAATAAATTAGTTGTCACAATCAAGGATGACCTCAAGGCTATATGCCTTTGTCAAATAGTAGCAGTTGGCCAAACCTCGGTTGTGCCTTTTTTTTAATTATGTACCTACCTTATCGTCTTCAATGACAACTTCTACCTATATCCCATCCCATTAAAAGTAAGAGCCAAAGAGTGAGGAATCCCCAAAGGATGAAGTTCCTAAAAAGTAAGATCTCATGGAGGAGAAACTACCTAGGGAACAAGATTCTCTAAAAGAAGATTCCACAAAAAAATATCTCCCCGAGGTACAAGCCTTGGATGCTAATCCTAACAAACCATCTTCAATTAAATCACCTTCTCCATCCAAATTAAGTGCATGCTTGGGTGATGATTGGGGTTCCTTAGATTTCACTGATTCTCATGTTGGTGAATACAAGGTGGATTCTATCCACCTAAATTTTTCCAAGATTCCATTCACTTTGGCTACAAAAGATGACTGTACATCTATAAAGTTGGGTGATACTTATCATGTTGATCACCTTTTTTATACAAAACCTCATTTTTTTAAACAGTTGCATGATGTTTATGGTCATGGATGTAAGCTTTTATCACAACTCAATTACAATGGAAAACATTGTGGACCTAATGGACAAGGTATTTGAATTCCATTGGAAGCTGAACTTTGTCACCACAACATTGGAATAGGATAGCGCTATATAGGTCATGGAAAAAACCATGGTTAACTGCTAACATTATTTCTGCCAACCCTCTTCCTCTTAAGCTTATTCATCCACAACTTATTGATAACACAGTGCCACCTAATGAAGTTCCCTTGGATCTCTTTGCTTTAGAAGAATCCTTGAGGCAATTTCTAGGTGTGTATGATGAATTGCCCTCTTATCACTATAAACGTTGGTTCCTGTATTATTTAAATACCCAAAGGTATTTTGGTGAATCTATTGAACATGGGGCACCTTTATCTTATAATGAGGATCGTATACCCTGTTGGTATTATGGATGACTTTTTCATGTGTTGTATTGGTTTTGTCATTGATGTCGACACTTTTCTTCTTGGAGGTTTACATTATGGTTCATTGGTAAGGTTAGTGGCTTATGCATAGTCACCAATATATGTTCACCAACCAGTTATATTGTTCACCAATAGCGATGATAACTTGGAGATAATTTGGTTATGTCGAAGACATGGATTGGAAGTTTGGTTTTAGTTTTTTTGTTATTGGTCTAATTGGGTTGATAGATTTGCCTTTACTGACATATAAGTCTAGGTTATGGACTGGTACTCCAGATCAATATGGCACGTAATGGAGATTATTTATTGATTGGTTAATATGGTAAATTTATTGAGTAGACATGTTGTATCACATCAAGACTCATTTATAATTGATTTAAGTGTAATATCTTTAGTGAGCCGACCTATTAATTTGGTCTTAGGTTTTGTATATATGATTGTAAGATCTTATTAAAGATCATGGTCATGTCATGAGTGAGTGTGGATATTGAAGAGAGAAAATAAGCAGATCCTTATGCGAATCACGCACACATTATTTGAAGGTTGAAGGAAGGTTATGGGTGTTTTGACACTCATGTTCAGAGCTTAACTAGTATTGAATCTAGTATTGGAGATGCTATTTTGAGCAGTACATTATCATTCGATTTAACCATCCAATTGTGTAGTGAGTGTGACTCCTATTTGTGTTTGAGCAATCAACTCTAGGCAGTTGGCCTTTTTGCATGTGCAGATCCCATTTGTATAAAAATACTATCTATAGTAGTATCATCTGATTGTTTGTAAGGTTTCCCACCATGGTTTTTCCCTTACAGGGTTTCCACGTCAAAATCTCTATTTTGTGTTGTGGATATTGTTTTTGTCTCTGTTTCATGCATTGTTATACTGGTATTGGTATAATTGTTAAACTATGCTACTGACACTTAACTTTGGTTTACCGACATTAATTTTAAGTTGGAATAATTTGCATTTGGTTTATAAATTACTAAGAACTAGTTAACAACCGATTCACCCCCCTCCTCTCAGTTGTCCTTCCCAAGACCTAACAATTGGTATCAGAGCCTAGTCCTCTTTTTGCAGAAGCCTAACAACTTGAGGAGATCCTATCGCAACTAATATTTTCAAGAAGGATAGTCTGAAGCTTGATGAAACTAACTATGACACATGGAAGATCAAAATGGAAACACATCTGAACTGCATTAGAAGAGATATGTGGGATGTCATAAAGAATGGATATGTTGCTCCTGTTCTGAATCAACCTCATCCACCAACATTGGCTAAGGAAATGGACAATGATTGCAAAGTAAGAGAAGCACTTTTGAGCGTATAATTAGATCAACAAATCATGGGATTATCAGAGTGATCTACTACTAAATCTATTTGGGATAAGTTGGAGATACTAAATGAAGGAGATACCACTGTCAAAATTGCAAAACTAGAATGTTACCGGGTCAAGTATGGAAACTTGAAAATGGAAGAAGATGAAAAAATTTCTGCATTTATGAAAAGAGTCAATGAAATTGTTTTAGGAATACAATGTTGTGGAGTATCTTTATGTGAAGATGAAATTCTATCTAAATTTTTAAGAGCATTGCCACAGGCTTACAAAATGAAAGTAACTGCTATTAATGAAATGTGAACAATGCCTAATACTCCAGTTTCTAGAGATACCTTGGTTGGAAAACTTTCAGCATTTAAACTTGAGAAATTTGGTCTTATTGTTACTGTTAAGACTAAGTTATCTTTCAAAGAATCATCATCATCTGACAAAACTGATTGGAAAAAAATTTATGCAAAAGAACTTGAAGATATGAGGAGAGAAAATGAAGAACTTGAAGAACTTGAAGCACTATTTGCAAGGAAAATGCCTAAAAGTCCAACAGAAAGTAAGTATGAAGGTAAAGCACCTTTAAAATATTTTAATTGCAATAAAGTTGGTCATATGACATCTAGATGTCCTGATAAACATGCAAGATTAAGGGAAGAAGCAAAAAGATCATATAAACCTAGCCCTGAATATCAAAGATATAGATTCAAGAAAAACAGAGATAAGTCATGTTACTATGCAGATGAAGGTGTTATAAATGACTGATATGAAGATCCAACATATAACAGATGGTTTTTTGTTGCAATAAAGGAAGATCAACCAACATCTATTGTCAAATTAGTAGAGCAAGCAATGACAACAAAAATTGAAGAAAAAGATGAATGGATAATAGATTTTGGATTCTCACATCATATGACTGGTGATAAAAGAAAATTCTTATCTTTTCAAGAAATTCATGGAGGTCTAGTAAGGTTTGGAGATGATAAAGCTTGCTTAATCAAAGGAAAAGGAACTATATCCTTGGATGGCAAACACAATACTGATAATGTTTATTATGTAGAAGGTATAAAGAATAATCTTTTGAGTGTTGGTCAGTTAGTAGAAAAAGGATTTCAGTTACAGTGCAAGAATGGGAAAAGCAAAATCATAAACATAACTGGATTCGAGATTGCAACCGGTAATCAAACTAAAGGTAATATCTTTCACTTTAATACTTGTAATAAAACATGTTTGATTGTACACATTGATGAAAGTTGGTTATGGCATAAAAGACACTGTCATATGAATTTTGATTGTATTGTAAAGATCAGTTCAACTAAGGCAGTAAGGGATTTACCTAAGATTGTGAAACCTCATAATCCAATATGTAAGGAATGTCAAATGGCAAAGCAAGTTAGAACAACATTTAAGAGCATTACTGAGAAATCAAATAATATTATTGATTTAATTCATAGTAATTTGTCTGGTCCTGCAAGAACAAGAAATCTACAAGGAGATAGATACTTTATGCTAATAATTAATGATTATTCTAGAATGTGTTCGATTACTTTACTCAAGGAGAAATCAGAAGATTTTAGAAGATTCAAGATATTCAAGGCAATGGTAGAGAATGAAACCGGCAAGAAAATCAAATATTTGAGATCAGATCAAGGAGGAGAATTTACATCTAGGGAATTTAATACATTGTGTGTAGTGAATGGAATCAAAAGACAACTATCAGCACCCCAGACACCCCAACAGAATGGAGTTATGGAAAGGAAGAACAAAACTATTCTGGATGCAACAAGAATAATGTTAATGGAAGAAAATCTACCTCATGTGTACTAGAGAGAAGCAATGAATACAACAGTTTATACTTTCAACACAATTCACATCAAAAGTGAAACTGATAAGACCCCTTATGAACTATGGTTTGGTCATATTCCTACTCTTAAATACTTAAGAATATTTGGAAGCAAATGTTATATTAGAAGAGATGAGTACATTGGCAAGTTTGATCCTAAAAGTGATGAAGGAATATTTCTTGGTTATTTATCTAAAAGAAAGGCATATATATATTATAATAAAAGGTTACAAAAAATAATTGAGAGTACTAATGTGAAGATAGATGAACACTTTAGAGGAGATTCAAGATTTGGGGAACCAGCAGTTGAAATGATTATAAATGAACTAGCACAAACTCCACTAGTACAGAATGAAGACCCAGTCACACCGACATCATTAGAAAACTCAACAATGACTGAAGAACAACAACCTATGAATATTAATCAGAACAAACCCAGGTATGTAAGATTGAATCATTCACAGAATCAGATAATTGGAAACAAGAATCAAGGTGTTATGACTAGAGGAAGACTGACAAATCCAGAGGTATGTTTAATTTCTCAAATTGAACCAACATTTCTTATTGAAGCATGTAAGGATGAACACTCGATAAAAGCAATGGAAGATGAATTAGAACAAATTGAAAAGAATAATACTTGGACATTGGTTCCCCAACCTAAAGACAAAAATATAATTGGAACTAAATGGGTATATAGGAATAAATTTAATGAAGATGGAGAAGTAATCATAAATAAAGAAAGATTAGTGTATATGGTGAAAATGGATAACAATAATAACGATATTGAAAGGCTAAATGAATTCAACCACAAAACCCTAGCCTAACAACAACAAAGATCCACCATAACATATGAAGATTACCTAAGACAATGCAAGTCAAATGAAATCACAAAGATTATACCATCACATGTCCAATAGGGTTTGAATCTCCATCTTCCTATCTCCATTGATCTTGTTTGATATATTTGCTCTCAGATTTTATGTGCACAAGAGCTCAACAAAGAACGGAATGTGGTTGCAAGTAGGATCGCATATGCCAAGTAGTCAATTGATCAAGTAGTTAGGGTTTGATAATGAAGGAAACATCTCCTTATATAGAAGACACAATATGAAATGGAGGGATAAGATTGAGAGGTGTAAAAGGAGGTCAGCTATGATTAGAGGGTAGGTAAAAGAAATAATAAAATAATGAAAGGGGTAGGTAGTGTATGAATTAAGAGATGAATGACATATGTCATGGGTAGAAAAGGTTAATGAATTAATTAAATACATAAAGATTTATTTAATCAATAGAAGAAGTGGGACCAATTGAAATAAATAAGATATTTATTTAATTTAGGAAAAGGATAATTTAAATAAATAAATGTATTTATTTAAATGAGAAATAAGGTTAGAAGAGGAAAAATGAATTAATTAAATAAATAAATATTTATTTAATTAATAGAAGAATTAAGCTTGGATAATTAAATAAATAAAATATTTATTTAATTAGACTGGACAATTTTGGGTGTCTACATTTTGCCCCTCTTTGAGACAATGCGGCTTGTCATGTTGTTTCAAAGAAGATAAGATGAACTGATACAGAGTTGCCCCAAGATGGGAATGATATGCCCTCTCAAGAGATTGGATGAAAAAATGTCTGAAAAGATTGCAGATAATCTCTCGATAAGAAAGACAGGATAGAATGGACTAACCGGATAAAGTGACATAGTCATGGGATAATGAAAACTGACTCGGGAAACGAGAGCTAGGGTAGTCTATCAGATAGACCACGAGGGAAATACATCCTCATTGTCATCCACACATCCATGAGATCAGAATGCAGAGCAAAAATAGAGCAGCAGCAGTCAGCAGTGATGGCATTGGTTCATAGATTTTATCGCGTTCACCGATATCAGAGGCCAGCAGAGGCAGGAGAGTCGGTAAGTACCACAAAACCTCCTTGTACTTTGATGCATTTATTGTTGTCATTAATGCATGCTAGATAATGTAATAAATGTGCTCTAGGATAGGGTCCAAAAAATGTCAAAAACATCCAGGTGTGTCTGCGTTGGTGCCAAGCACGTCTATGTTGGCTAGGCGCGTCTGTGTTTGTGCCAAGCATGTTTGTGCTCGAAAAGGTGTCTGTATAGAATGCAGTCAAGTCTGTGCTTTGAAGGCACATCTATGCCAGGCAGACATGTTTGTGTCTTCTAGGCGCATCTATGCAGAGAATAGGCACATTTGTGTGTTTCAGGCATGTATGTGTAAAACAAGCACATTTATGCAGTCTATAAGCGCGTTTATGTCTTCAAGGTCAAATCGGCAGTTCTATGATGAACATACGCTATCGATTGGATAAGCTGCTGAGAGGATACACTCAAGCAGGTCCTCTAGGGAAGACTAGAATTGCAAATAGGGCTAGGATTGACAATTCTGTGATAGAACATACGTTGCCAATTAGGAAATTACTCAAGAGGATTCACTCAAGCATAGGCCCTAGGATAAGATAGATCAAGGCACTTTGTGATGAATAGGGAGTACCAAGATATAGTACTTTGTGATGAACATGGAGTACTAAAATATGAGCAGAACTTTGTGATGAATAGTGAGTGCAAATGTGAGGAGCACTTTGTGATGAACAAGGAGTGCAAAACACGTAGTACTTCATGATGAACAGGGAGTACCACTAGGATAGAAGCAACACTTTGTGATGAACAGTGAGTGTCACTAGGATAGAAGCAACACTTTGTGATGAATAGTGAGTGTTTTTAGGATAGAGTATCATATGCACCTAGATAAAAAGTAGCATTTTATGATGAACAATGAATGCCACTATGACTAACATGATTGATTTTCTTGACTGCAGGAGTATTTGCCTATGTTGGAGTCATGGGAGAGATTCCCATCAACTCAGAGGTTGTGACCTGAGTTGACATTCAAGGAAAGAGCTGCTATTGAGGCTAGGGGATTGAGACATATTCTGTATGTTCCTGAGTTTCAGGTGAACATGGGATTGCTGACTGCATTAGCTGAGAGGTGGCACTCTGAGATGTGCATGTTCCGTTTGTCGATGGGGGAGATGATAGTCACCCTGGAGGATGTATACCGGATTCTGAGGATACCAATCAATGGGGAGCTGATACCCTACAATCGAGATGGAGATATGGATACCCTAAGATGAGTGTTCCGGGATCCAGGACTGGAGATTAGGGCAGGGCATGTGGCATGGGATACCATGACACAGACAGGATTTGCACTACTGGTAGTGGTAGGAGGAGCGATAAGTGGGTTCTTGTGTCCAGACAGAGTGACACAAGGGTTGGCTGTGGGCTGGGGGAGCACATTGGAGACACTAGTGACACAGCATACCAGATATGCTTAGGGACCGTGCGTGCTGGCACACCTATATTATGAGCTTCATCAGTTTGTGTGCCATGGATCAGTGGGATTGGGCTACGGGGTCACATTGTTATAGGTGTGGGCCTATGAGCATCTACTGGTGACATGACCTATACATTTTAGGGGCAGAGGTCACAAACACAGTTTCATGCATTTGTATGATATGATCACCTTGCAGCCATGGATTAGCAGGTTGGAGTACTGGCGGCAAGCTATAGATGAGATTGATATGGTTATATGGAGGCCGTACCTAGGATGCGAGTAGTGGGAGGATGATGCAATAGAGCTACCCTACACCTTCTGGAGTAGGTATCTGATTGGGAAGACACCCTATGTACTAGAGAGACAACTAGTTGATAGGGTGGGCAGGCAGTTTGACAGGATCCAGTGGATGCCATGGGGTTCAGGCATGTATGCATGGACAGTTAGGGATCAGACGCAGTTTGGGCCACTGTTATCATATGATCAGGCTGTTACATAGCTAGTGGAGATGATGCCCCTACCCTGGGATATATGGCTAGAGATCAAGGATGTTGGCATGGATGCAGAGTACACAGCATACTAGGCCAAGCATCCATTCCTACGCCTGATAGATCCAAGAGAGCCGCTAGATGGAGATGGTGGTGGGGATGGTGATGATGATGGAGATGATGGGGGGAGAGGCCGATGAAGGAGGCGAGGTGCAGTTAGAGAGAGAAGAGTGGCACTGTGGAGGGAGGGTGGAGAGGATAGACAGGTTCAGATTATGAGGGGTCGCGGTGGATTACCGCTACAGGTGCCAGCAGCACAGGGTCCCAGACAGGTGCAGGGATAGGGATAAAGGCAAGTATAGGTATAGGTACAGCCACTAG
Organism: Cryptomeria japonica; assembly: GCF_030272615.1. NCBI lineage: Eukaryota > Viridiplantae > Streptophyta > Pinopsida > Cupressales > Cupressaceae > Cryptomeria > Cryptomeria japonica. Next base: position 586,260,347 of record NC_081412.1, on the reverse strand, counting down.
TATAGGCACAGGCATAGGGACAGGCACCCGTACAGGGGGAGCCACAAGCAGAGGGATAGGAGGCTGAGGCGGAGGAGGATGAGCTGATTGAGCTAAGGGAGATCTGCCAAGGATAGGCAGATGAGATTCAGGACCTGTAGAGGGAGAGGGATAGACTCAAGAGGCAGCTTAGAGATACTGAGAGGAAGCGAGACTAGGCTATTCAATGCTACACAAAGGTTGAGACAACACTGAGGGCTGGGAGGTAGGCGACAGAGGACATAGGGGTTGGATATGCCTATGTCCTGTGGCAAGGGGAGGAGATCACTTGCTAGCAGGATCTCTATTATGGTGCAGTGCCAGCTGATTAGTGGGCGAGGAGCTTCCTTAGGCCATCACAGACAACAATGATGATGGGAGGGAGCCAGAGGCGATAGGCATCTAGTGGTGGGGTTATGGGTCCTCCACCACCACCAGATAGGGGGGACAGGAGGGATGATCCTGGGGCGGGTCCTTCAAGGGCTCAGATTCCATCGAGGCTAGGTGGCTCCAAGGGAGGGAGTTCATCATAGCCATAGAGGGCTCCCTATGTATCAGCATTGTACCATTTTTGTATGATGATGTAGACACCTATGGGTGATTGTAGCCATATGATTTTGACATCATTGTATCATGACACTTTATATATATATGAGATGATTCATCTTTGTGGCAGCTATATGCATGTGTACCTATGTGATGAGATGTTCTTATGTGATGCTTATGATATGGATGCAAATATGTATATGATGCAATGCAATATATATTTTTTTATTCTTTTATGTTTTATATGTGTATGCATGATGCAAATGTGAATGTATGTAATGCAGATGAATATGTTAATGCAAATGTAAATTGTGCTAATAGGTGTTGTGTGCAGGATGTGATGCAGTTGTGATATCTATATGTATGTATGAAATGCTTATATATGGTAATGCAGGTGCAACTACATGAAATGAAAATGCTTTTTGTGTGTCATTATACTCAGTCATGTGATAGCAAGCTACGCAAACTCGAGAAGGACGATGGAAGTCAATCAAGAAAGGGGGATGAAAGATAGAAGATATGAAAGTGAAAGAGCTTCTTGTGTGTTATCATCATTGAGCTTTATTATGGCAAGTAGGTTATGACAATCGAGGCATATGTTCAACCCAAAAAGTCATTGTACCTGATTGCATGGAGATAAGATAGTCACAAACAAGGAATGCCCCAATTCATACTAGACTCATAGTGTCCTCATATCCTTGGACAAGTCATAGCATTAGCAAGAGACAATCCACAGACAGCAAATACAAATAGCTGACGATACCCCATCCTCGCCTTTCTAGTCAAAGACATCCTGGAGATAGAATCTCTAGTTAGAGACATCTTGAAAAAGATAAAAGACATGTCACCAAAAGATTAAATCAAAAGAAAATCAAGACTCGACACCAACATCCACTATAGTCCTCAAGTTTAGTGTCTCTTGTCACTTGTATAAGTCAAATTTGATTGTGGTCACAATGTTTACTTTCACAAAAAGGATAGATAGCACTGAACCATATGTTGTCTAAGTCTGTTGAAAGATTTGATTTGTTGAAGCCCATTGTTGCTGCTATGTCTCATCTAAAACTGACTGAATCCATGAAACTGATACTTTATTGCGGAGAAGATGAAACTTTATTGTAGATCTGTGATGCAAGTGTTGCTTTATTGCAGATTGTGCACGAATAGACTGAAGAAAGCTGGAAGAAACTGTACTCCTCAAAACATGTGATATTCTTAGTTCCACACCCATCATTAGATGTAGGATTTGCCTTAGCCACAGATAGGATCTAATTTATTATGGATGGAAAGGGAGGTGAAAAGGGAGGTTTATTATGAATGGCTAACCAATCTTGGGTAGATCAATAACAAGCCATGATGGGAATGTGTAAGTTTATTATGAATAAATAGGTTGTGAGTGTGTGCTAAGTGAAAGGATGAAAGTGAATCCTGAAGGAGGGAGGAGCAATGTCTCTACGCATGGTGCTAGTGACCCAGTTTTCACCATGGTACTTGCCTAGGGTGCCACTGAAGTGGTTTTCACCGTTGGACGAAATTATTTCTCTTTACTTTTTTTATTTTTCAATGTTTTTTGTGTCACAAGGTGCCTGATTGCCAGGTTTTCACCAAGTAACGATTTTTTTGTTTTATAAGTTTTTGTTGTATTTTTGAATTTTTTTCTTTTTCTTTTTTGTATTTTTGAATTAGGATACTCTAAAGAGCTATGTGTAAAACCTGGGAAGGTGCATGCTATTGATAGGATCCTCCAAAGGTTCACCTTCTGTAGTTGAGAGCTGATATGCCCCAGATCCATATGCTGCTGTGATGATGAAAGGACCAAGCCAGTTTGGTTCGAACTTTCCCTTCTTCTCTCTGTCTTGCTGATTTTTGGGGTTTTCTCTAAGAACCAAATCACCTACCTCAAATGTGCGAGGCTTGACCTTGTGATTGTAGCTGCAACTCATTCATTGTTGGTAAGCCTTGAGATGATTAAAAGCAGTTTGTCTTCATTCATCCAGTAGTTCAAGTTCTTGTAAGCGAGACCCTATAGTCTTCATCACTGATAATGTTTTGCAAAGAGACTCGTAAAGAGGGTAGCTCGACCTCAATAAGCAAGATGGCTTCAGCACCGTAGACAAGTGAATAGGGTGTAGCTCCTATAGGTGTGTGAACACTTGTGCAGGATTAAGTTGGATATGCCAATTATGGCCAGTGTTGTCGACTGTCTTTTTTAGGATTTTAAGGATTGTCTTATTAGACACCTCAGCTTGACCATTACCTTGGGGGTAATATGGGGTGGAGAAATGATGGGAAAGATGGAAGCGATCACAGAGTTCACAAACATCATGATTTTTGAAGGGACGCCCATTATCAGTGATAATGGAAATAGGAATACCATGTCGGCAAATGATATAGTTGAGGATGAACATAGTGATCTATTTTAGAGTGACTTGCATGAGAAGCATGGCTTCGATCCATTTTGTGAAATACTCTGTGGCAGTGATAATGAATTTATAACCATTGGAAGAAGGAGGGTGAATCTTGCCTATGATATCGAGTCACCACTGACAAAAGGGCCAAGGAGATGCAATTGGTTGAAGTTCTTGCGCTGGCGCATGGATGAGGTCTCCATGAATTTGACATTGCTTACATTTCTTGACAAACTGATATGAGTCTTTTTCCATATTGGGCTAGAAATATCTAGTCCTAATGAGTTTCTTGGCTAAGGTAGGACCACTAGCATGTGGACCACATATCCCTTCATGTACTTCACGTAATGCAATCTGAGCTTCATCGCTTTCTAAACATCTAAGAAGAGTTCCATCTAGACCTCACCGGTATAGGATATCAGCTAAAATGATGTATCAAGAAGATTGGCAAATGAAAGTGTGACGTTGGTTATTGGATAGATTAGGAGGTAGGGTATTGTCACGAAGGTATATGAAAATGGAACCATATAACTGGGACTCAGGACCGAAAACACATATCATCTTAGTAGGAGTGATTTCATATAAAGGAACCAATAGGTTATCCACCAAGAACTCATAGTGGGTCTCATTCAGAGGTAGATCGATCAGTGAAGCAATTGTAGCCATGGCATCTATGGCTCGATTCTGCTCTCTTGGTATCTACTCAAAGTCTATCTTTGTGAAATGTTGTTTTAGGTCATCCACCATTTTTTTGTAAGGGATTAATTTTTCATCCTTTGTTTGGTAATCATCAGTTGCTTGATGGATTACAAGTTGAGAGTCCCCAAAAACATGAAGTTCTTGGATCTTCCACTGAACTGCAATCCATAATCCAGTTGTTAATGCCTCATATTCCGCTATATTATTAGTGCAATGAAATGATAAGCGGTATGATTTTGGTATAGAATCCCCTTGAGGAGTTATAAAGAGGATGCCAGCTCCTACCCCATGCTGTGTGTATGAGTTGTCGAAGTACAGTTGCCATGGCTTTGCATGTGACATTGTTAAAAAGGATTCATCTAGAAATTTTGAACTTAGAGGAACATCATCGATCATGGAAGTATCTGCTAACTGATCTGCAATAGCTTGTCCTTTTATTTCTTTTCTGTCCACATACTCAATGTTGAATTCACTCAGGATCATTACCCATTTGGCTAGTTGCCCAGTAAGTGTTGCTTTATTGAGAAGGTATTTCAATGGATCAATCCTCCCAACCAGCTTAGTCTTATGAGTTAGCATGTAATGTCATAATTTTTGTGAAGCAAAGACCATAGTGAGACATGCACGCTCAATTGGTGTGCAGTTTAGCTCATATCCCACCAATGTGCGACTGATATAGTATACTGGTTTTTCTTTGCCCTCAGCAATTTGTTGTGCTAAGAGTGCCCCCAGTGCTATTGGAGTAGCTAATATGTATAGTAACAGAGGCTGATCTGGAACTGGTGGCATCAAAGCTGGCGGGTTCAGAAGATAATCTTTGAGTGTCTGGAAATCCTGTTGACAGTTATCATCCCATTTGAATTTGATGTTTTTATGTAGCAGGTGCTGAAAAGGATTACACTTATTTGCAAGTTGCACTATGAATCTTCATATGGACTGATATTTCTTGGTGGTTGCATCTCCAGGATGGCCTTGACTTTTGTTGGATCAGCTTCGATTCCTCTTTTTGATACAATGAATCCTAGGAGCTTCCCGGAGGTTACTCCAAAGACACATTTCTTGGGATTTAATCTTACTTTGTATTTTTCCCACCGATCAAAGATGACTGAAAGTATGTCCAGATGTGTATTTATATCTATTGATTTGCCCAAGAGGTCGTCGACATAATCTTCCATAGTTACATGCATGAGATCTTGAAAGATAGTAGTCATGGCTCTTTGATATGTAGCACCTGGATTTTTTAGCCCAAAGGGCATGACATTCCAACAGAAAGTTCCCCAAGGACAAGTGAATGATGTTTTGTGTTGATCTTTAGATGCGATCTTTATTTGATTATAACCAGAGAATCCATCCATCAACGATAACATTTCATGACCTGCTGTGAGATCTACAATCAAATCTATGTTTGATAATGGGAAGTCATCCTTAGGACAAGCTTTGTTGATGTCTCTAAAATCTGTACATATTCTGATGTTGTGATCTAGTTTACTAACAGGCACTAAGCTAGAGATCCATTCAGGATAATCAATTGGGCGTATGAATTCGACATCCAATAATTTCTCAAGCTCTGCTTTGACCAATAATGCGACTTGTGGATGCATCTTTCTTAATTTCTGTTTCACTAGTTTTGCCCCCGGTTTAACTGTCAAATGATGCATTACCAAATCCGGATCTAATCTAGGCATATCAGCGCATGACCATGCAAAGTTGATTTGTTGTTCTTTGAAGAAACTTATGAATTTTGACCTTTCTGACTCCGTCAACGATTGAGCTAGGAATATTTTGTGTGGAACCTCTTCTATACCAATGTTTGTTTTGATAGTCTCCTCTACCAACATGGATGACTTTTCCTCATATGATGCTGGGAGAATGTTGAGCCTTCCATCTTCGGGTGCCTCAGAGAGGTTTTCGCCCTCAGTTACATCCTTTCTTTTTACTTTTTTGGGGTTAGACAGTGCCACAGTGTGGTTTTCACCATAAGACCCTTGGTTTGTTCTTATTTTCACATTTTTGTGACTGGAAGGTCTGACGCCCTCACCAAAATATGCCACACTATTGAGTTCTATAGTGTATCCTACTTTATGGTCCCCAGGGGGAAGATAATCTCATATGCCAAGATAGTCAATAAAAGCTTCATCATTTTGGAATGTGTCAAACTATGCAGGTCCTTCATGATCCCAGTCAATGAGTTGGTGGTGAACGAGGGGAAGGCCTTTAATGTCATTGAAGTTAGTGGGGCTAAGAGTGAAGATGCAGGGTATGTCAAGGTAATTATCGAGCTCATTGATGGCACTCTCCTCATCAGTCTCAATCGCAAACAAATCCAAATTATCATCACTAGTAGCACATTCTGGGATAGGTGTTCTCATCCTATGTGATTTCAACCTAGGACCTCGAGACAAGGACTATGTGGAATCCTCATGGGTTGTTTCTTGACCAACTTTAAATCTTTTATAAAATTTCTCTTCTTCTGTGGGTTCATCTAGCTCTTTGAATGTCTCGGTGAGCTCGTAGTCACTGGAGGATTTGTCTAAACCCCATTCCCATTCGTTGGAGTCTATGGAATAGCGATCCTCTTGTTGAATTTTGGCAACTTTGATTTGTAAGGCTTCTTCTATCCTTTGAGTATGGACCTTAGAAGTTAGGAAACCAAGTCCCTTCAAGCATTCTTTTTTGAATGTCAATTCAAGTTGTAAAGGTTCAATCATGCCTTCCTTTCATAACCCAAGAGGTCTTTTTCCATCATACCTAAATTTTTGTAGGATCTTGAAACCTTTGCCATATTTCTCACATGGTAGAGTGATGTGATCTTGTGTATCATCTTCAAGGTCTTTGTAAAGCATTTTGTATAAGTCTTCCTCTTCTAGTTCACCCCATCTTTGAAAGGTAGTAGGGCCCCATTTGAGTACAGTGATGGATACTTGCTTGTTAGGATGTGGTCTTCCATATTCTTTTGGTGAACTCATGACTTGTTGTAAGTAAATGGTCTGATTTAAAGTGTATTCCCCCATGCCCTTGTCCTAAAATTTGCCTTTAAGCTCACCTTGTTTTGATGTCGAAGGTTTTAATGACTCAGGATCAATGTATGTCAAAGAAGGAACAACTTCATGATTACTGGGAATGATGGTCTCAATTTTTTATCTTAGGTTATTGTAGTATATGAATGGATTAGGATCACTATTAACTATTACCTCCACTCCATTGTGAGGAAACTTAATGCATTGCTGATATGCAGATGGGACTGCCCTCATTTCATTAATCCAAGGATGCCCTAGCAATATGTTGTAAGTGATATCTAGGTCTAGGACTTGACAAACCACATCCTTCATAACCGGCCCAACTCTGAGAGGTAAGGTGATTGTGCCCTTGGATGAACTCTCTTCATCATCATATGCCTTGATGGTGATTTTGTTTGTAGAATTCATAGCTTTATCAGAATATCCCAATTGTTTAATTGTGCTCAATGTAAAAATGTTTAGACCAGCTCCTCCATCTATGAGGACTCATTTTATTTGATGTTTGTGTATGAAGGCTTCAATGTGTAGTGGTGCATTATGTGGCTGACTTACAGAGGCGTCGTTGGCTTCTGTGAATGTAAGCGAGTGTGGAATGGAAAGGTATCCCATCATGGCTTGAAATTGGTCCATGTTTAGATTAGTAGGAACAACAGTGTCTCTCAAGATTTTGTCAAGAATAGCTTTATGTGTGGGGGATATGCGTAAGAGCTCAAGGATGGAGATGAGCGCGGGTGTCTTCCCTAACTATTCTACAAGGTCGTACTCAGGTTTGGTTGATGAAGAAGCAATGTTTTTAGTTGGAGAACCTTGGAAAGTGATTTTACCTCGATGAGTTGTGACATGACATTCAGAGGTAGGTTCGGAAGAAGATCCAACACCTTTTAGGACAATCTTGGGTCTCTGGGTAGAATTCTCAGGGTTTTTGTCCTTGATGATAATGGTAGAGACGTAATTGTCCATTGAAATGTGATTGATAGTTGAATCAGAGTTATAGGTTGCTCTGGTATAGTTGGTTTGGTCATCTGTGGCTTTAGCTTTTCCCTTGTCATGCTTTGGGAATGGTTTCTTAAACATTTCATGTTCTTGATTTGATGAGTGTCCCTCAATCTTAATGTCACCTCTATCAATGAGATCTTGTATGATGTTCTTCAATCGATGACAATTTCCTATCTTATGACCCTTGCTCTTATGAAATTCAAAATACTCATCATCATTCCACCAATTTGGTTTAACCTTTGGTTCATATGGAGGAAAATCTAGAATAGTGATTACCTTGTTTGCCACTAGCTTTTTGTAAATGGACTCAAGTGGTTCTCCCAATAGAGTGTACTTTCTTCATGATTTGGAAGTTGTTTGAGTATTCACTTGATTGTTTATAGAACTTAATACTGAAAAAATGAATTTGGGTCACACTATATTGGCATCAACAACACCATCATTGACTGTGTTCTTGTTTTTATTCGAAAATCTTGGCTTGTCTTTTCCTTTAAAGTCATCTTTGCTTTCCTTGAATATCTTAACGACTCCTTGTTCAATTAGGACCTTCTCTGTTGCTAACCCTTTTTCAATGATGTCCTTGAAGGTGGACAAACAAGCTTTCCTTAGATCATAGCCAATGTCTTTGTTGACATTTTGGGTGAACATCTCTACCATTTGTTTTTATGGAATTTCACAAGAGCATCTACTGGCTAGATTTCTCCATCTTTGTAAAAATGATGCAAAAGACTCTCCCTCTTTTTGCTTAGTGTTGCACAAAGTAGTGACTGATATGTTTGTCTCTATGTTGTAGGAGAAATGTTGAATAAATGCCTCTGCTAGATCACCCCATGACTTAATACCAGGTGGAAGTTGGGAGAACCATTCCATAGCTTGATCACCTAGGCTTTGTGGGAATAATCTCGTCAAATATGTCTCTTCTGCTGCTACCTCAATGCAAGCTATGAAAAACTATCTTATGTGTGCCTTAGGATCCCTTTTGCCTCTGTACTTATCAAACTTAGGTGTCACAAAGTGTGTAGGAAATGGAGGCATTGGAATGCTCTTGTCAAATGGATAAGGACATATGTCTCTCATTGTGTATGATGGCTTTGGTGTATTTATGTCCTCCATTTTCTTTTGTAAGTCCCTGATTTGTTGCTCCAAATTGCTCTTAGGTGGAGATCAACTTCTTGGACCATACCCTATGCTTGAGGCACCAATTGGAGGAGGAGCATGTTGCATATATGGATGATATTGATCATAACATGTTCATATGGAGGAGGTCTATAGTGATGCTGCATATATGGACCATTTGGTATAGATTCATGTTGAGGAACACAATATCTATTTTGTCCATGTATACTATACTCTACAGGCATGTCATGTTCTAATGTGTTGCCCCTAAATTTGACACGGGGTTTCCTTGTGTCCAAATTTTGAGCATGCCTTTGAATATCCAATTGCTTAGGTGGTTGATCCTTAGCATTGATATGTGATTGAGCATATTTATCTGCATAAGACTTCCATAATGGTCTGTGAAGGTGAGTATCATATGCCTGACCATGTGTGTATGGGACCTTTGGTTTTTGAAACAAAGATGATGGTGATTCAGGTACCATATGTGATCCTCTATTGCCTCCACTATTAGGCCTCCTTTGATCCATGTTGGAGTGAGTTTGTTGCAAAGGCCTATGTTCCATTATTTGAGACATGTCAAAATCATGAGGTATCGTGGCTCCACTTTGTGCCATCATTTGTAAGAAGTATTGTCTATCCCTCCTCATTATTTCCTCAACCAATCGATTGAAACGGGGATTCATAATGGATTCTTCCACATCTGCTGAATATACTAAAAAGTTGTCCATATCATCATTGTGTGTATCATTGTTGTTTGTAGTATCCATGTTCTCAAAATTTGGAATGTTTCTATAGGCATCCATGTCAGGTAATGTAGTATGATCATAATTGAAAAAGATATCATTGTCATACTCATAAGAACTCATGTTTGCGGACTCTTGAGCCTCTTTAGTTTCTCTCCTAGATTTTTGAAGATGGGTTTCAACCATGAACTAGGTATTGACTGAGATGAAAAATGGAAAGAGTATGGAAGAACAAGAGTTGGATGGAATGTAAATGAATATGAAGTGTACTTGCAATGTCCAAAGTGTAAGACCAAGTATGTATGTAGTAGAGTAGGTGTGACTTCCAAAGAGAGGATAATTTCTCTTGATGAGGTAAGTTGACCTTGACTCTAAGTAAGACCAAATGAGACCCAAAGGTGATAGACCTTGATGAGGGACCACTTAGCAAAATGTTGTTGTATGTAGTGTGTTGACAAAGTATGATGAGGATAAGCAAGTGACCTTTTGACTCAAGTTTAGACAAATGTGAATGTAATGTAAGGTGTAAAGCAATAATGAACTTTGTGAGACCCAAAGATAGGTTGAATGCTAGATGAAAACTTGGAGAAATAACCTAGGAGGCTCACTAATTCCGAAACTGACTATGTTTGTTTGCTGGACTGTAAAAGTTTTTCAATTCTAAACACAAACGTGCTTGTATATAGCACAGACATGATTTCCTGACACAGACATGTTTTTGTTTAACACAAACACATTTTTGAGATTTTTTGTAAATTGCAATGTTGATTCTGGAAACACAGATGTGTTTCTGCCCTTCATAGACGTGGTTATACAACATAGATGCTATTCTGTCAGACACAGACGCATTTCTGCAAAATTTGTGCAATTTTTCCCAATCTGTGAAGTTGTTTGTTGTGACCAAATCTGACTGTTTGACTATTTTTTGTGACAAGAGGACATAATGTTGATGAGGACTCAATGTTTGCAAGTGTTTAGACTCAAAATGACTCCAAGAAAAGTGTGTTGTTTGATGTAAAAATGTTTTGCATACAATTCAAGACACAAAAGACACAATGTTTTGCTATTTGGTCTTGAATGTTTTGAATGTTTAAAATAAGTCAAGCACAATTCTTATGGCTAGCCAAGACAATAGTTATTGATCCCACTTGGGGTTTTACCCTTGAGGCTACACTATTCAGAGCAGATACTTAGATGCTTGACCTCACTGGCTCCACCCTCGTCACTCACTTCTCGGGTCAGCCAAGCATTAGTCCCCATGAAAACTCCCTGTGGCAAACTTTGTATCTCTACTAAGAACCGTATGTGTGTGGGCTGTTACCAGAGGTCCGACCTCCTGCCCCAACAACTAGAAGGATTTGGGCTTCTAAAACAAAAAGGTGCTAGTAAGGGCATTCACTCGTGTGGCCATACATGTGGCACTTTCAGCTCTGTAAATACAGAAGGCTCCCAGCCGGTAGGGGTTACGCCCTACAACTGATCAAATAAATTTGATCAAATGGGTTTATGGGGAGACATAGTGTTGGTATGAACTAATCAACACATGTTATTTATAGTTTTCACCATGAATATAGTTATTTCTAGTGGTTTGGAAGAAGATGGCTTTTCTTTTGCTACCACTTGGGTCATTCTCTTCTCACTAGTAGTCCTAATGACCACATGGGAAGACAGGCCCTCTAAAGATTAAACAAAAAGAGCCTATTGCTCAAGACACAAAAGACAATGATTCAATTTTAGTGCACCAATTGAAGTGTTTGCTAGTCTATTGAAAACAAAGCACACAATAAAAAAATAAAAAACCCTTGCCAAGGACCTGCAACAAAGATTTATTAGTAGTTTTGGATTGTTTGAAATAATCACCCCTTCTTGCAAGCACACAAGTTAGGTAAATTTTAAATCCAAAAGACTTTGTGAAAATAGGGGCATTCAACCAAATGATTTTGCTTTCAAGACAAGCTGCACCAATTTCATTAACTAGATCTGAAGATGTTAGCTCAAAATAAACAAGATCTGAAATATTAAATGACCAAAAACTGAATCAATAAAACTCCAAACAAAAGAAATCAACACACACAGATGCAATTACCCAAAACATAGATGCGACTCTCTGACGCAAACGCGCTTCTGTGAGACACAAACACGGTTCCAGAACCCAAACGTGACTTTTGGACACAGACACATCTAAAAACACCGCAGACGCTACTAAGGAACATAGACACAGTTTTCAGAATGTGCAAAAAAAAAAAAAAATACTGTCAAGGATGCAGACGTAGTTCTAGATGTTCACAAATGCGATTCGGGAACACAAACATGATCCTGCAATCTGCAAAAAAAAGTGAAATAATGTCGAAGATGCAGACGTGATTCCAGATGTCACAGATGTGACAGAAAATCAAAAATGTGATCCGAAAGTACGCAGACGTGACAAAAAACCAAAAACACGATCCGAAAGTACGTAGATGCAAAAATATCAAAATGCTGTCAAAAATGTTAGATCTACAACTTCAAGACACAAAATCTACAACAAGGATGTTAAATGAAAAAGGGACAAGAATCCCACTAGGCGTGCCAAAATGTATATGGTGAAAATGGATAACAATAATAACGATATTGAAAGGCTAAATGAATTCAACCACAAAACCCTAGCCTAACAACAACAAAGATCCACCATAACATATGAAGATTACCTAAGACAATGCAAATCAAATGAAATCACAAAGATTATACCATCACATGTCCAATAGGGTTTGAATCTCCATTCTTCCTATCTCCATTGATCTTGTTTGATATATTTTCTCTCAGATTTTATGTGCACAAGAGCTCAACAAAGAACGGAATGTGGTTACAAGTAGGATCGCATATGCCAAGTAGTCAATTGATCAAGTAGTTAGGGTTTGATAATGAAGGAAGCATCTCCTTATATAGAAGACACAATATGAAATGGAGGGATAAGATTGAAAGGTGTAAAAAGAGGTCGGCTATGATTAGAGGGTAGGTAAAAGAAATAATAAAATAATGAAAGGGGTAGGTAGTGTATGAATTAAGAGATGAATGACATGTGTCATGGGTAGAAAAGGTTAATGAATTAATTAAATAAATAAAGATTTATTTAATCAATAGAAGAAATGAAACCTTTGCATTGGTAGCCAGAATTGAGGCAGTTAGACTATTTCTTGCATTTGCAGCTTATAAGGACTATAAATTATATCAAATGGATGTAAAATGTACATTTTTGAATGGATATCTTGAGGAGGAAGTTTACATTGAACAACCTAATGGATTTGATTTGAGAGATAATAAGGATATGGTTTGTAGGTTAAGGAAATATTTTAATGGATTGAAGCAAGCTCCCAGAGCTCGGTATGCTAGATTGGATAAATATATTTTGAAGCTTGGTTACAAAAAAGGTAATGCTGACAACAATTTGTATTACAAGGCCACCAATGATGATATTTTGGCTATTGAAGTCTTTGTAGATGATATCATTTTTGGAGGTGAAGATGGATTATGTAAGGACTTTGCTAATCAGATGCAAAAAGAATTTGAAATGTCTATGATTGGAGAGATAAAATTCTTTTTAGGTTTGCAAATTTTACAAACTAATAAAGGTATATTCATATGTCAAACAAAGTACTTGAAGGAACTTTTGAAGAAATTTGGTATGGAAAATTCCAAACCGGTAAGTACTCCTATGACTACAACTGATAAATTGAGATTGAAGGATGATTCAACTCTTATTAATCTGACAACGTACAAATCTATGATTGGAGGTTTAATGTATTTGACACAAACAAGAACTGATATAATGAATGCAGTATGTGTTGTTTCAAGATTTCAAAGCAATCCTAAAGAAAATCATGAATCAACTGTAAAAAGGATTTTCTGGTACCTACAAGGCACAACAAATCTTGGTTTATGGTATCCTAAAGATGAAAATTTTGATTTATGTGCATACACTGATGCAAATTGGATAGGTGATGTAGATGACAAAAAGAGTACCACTAGCGGTGCATTATTTCTTGGTAGAAAATTGATTTCATGAATAAATAAGAAGCAGACTTGAACATCATTATCAACAATAGAATCTAAATATGTTGCAACAACAACTAATTATACTCAGGTATTATAGATTAAGAATATGTTGAAGGATATAAAGGAAAAATGCAAAGAACCAATTATCATTTATTGTGATAATTCAGCAGCAATAGATATATCTAAGAATCTGGTATTTCACTTGAAGACAAAGCATGTTTCTATTAAGTATAATTTTTTGAAAGAGAATGTTGAATAAAATGAAGTGAAATTGGTTTACGTGAATACTAAAGAGCAAATTGCAGATATATTTACAAAGCCTTTGTCTAAGGAAACATTTGAATATCTCAGAGAGAATCTTGGGGTAATTTCCCCATCAGAAGAGACTTAGATGTTGAAGATTGGCATCAAACTGACAGGAACTCACAAAAAATATTTTTCCAACTTTGATGGAGGAGAGCTACTTCCCATGGGGAGTAGTTGGTAGAATGTTAAAATTGAATTATTAAACTTCTTTGGCATTTGATGTCAAAGGGGGATAGATATCTATGGAAAGACATTATTCCTTTGAGAGAGATTATTCATTTTGGGAGAGATATATTTTTTGATTTGGTTTTTGTTTCTCTTACAAAAAATTGTATTGATCTATCTTTGGGAGATTGATTGGTTTACTTGTTTTGGCATTCTATTTTTTGGCACTTAGATGTTTTTCCATCTAGTGTTGCCATCAATGCCAAAGGGGGAGATTGTTGGTATTATGGATGAATTTGTCATGTGTTGCATTGGTTTTGTCATTGATATCAACACTTGTCTTCTTGGAGGTTTACATTATGACTCACCGGTATGGTTAGTGGCTTATGCATAGTCACTGGTATATGTTCACCAATAGGTTATATTGTTCACCGACAACAGTGATAACTTGGAGATCATTTGGTTATGTCGTAGACATGGATTGGAAGTTTGGTTTTGGTGTTTTTCTTATTGGTCTAATCGGGTTGACATATTTTCCTTTACCGACAGATAAGTCTAGGTTATGGAATGGTACTCCAGATCAGCACGACATGTCATGTAGATTGTTTATTGACTGGTTATTATGGTAAATGTATTGAGTTGACATGTTGTATTGCATCAAGACTCATTTATAATTGATTTAATTATAATATCTTTAGTGATTCAACCTCTTCATTTGGTCTTAGGTTTTGTATATATGATTGTAAGATCTTATTGAAGATTGTGGTCATGTCATGAGTGAGTGTGGATATTGAAGAAAGAAAATAAGCAGATCCTTGTGTGAATCATGCAAACATTATTTGAAGGTTGAAGGAAGGTTATGAAGGTGTTTTGATACTCATGTTCAAAGCTTAATGGGTACAGAATCCAGCATTGGAGATGCTATTTTGAGTAGTACATTATCATTGGATTTAACCATCCAATTGTGTAGTTAGTGTGACTCCTATTTTGTGTTTGAGCAGTGGGCTCTAGGTAGTTGCCTTTTCTACACGTGCAGACCCCATTTGTATACACATGCTATATGCAGTAGTATCATCTGATTGTGGGTAAGGTTTCCCATCGTGGTTTTTCCCTTACCGGGTTTCCATGTCAAGTTCTCTATGTTACGTGTTGTGGATATTGTTTATGTCTTTGTTTCATGCATTAAGTTATACCGGTATTGTTAGAATTGTTAAAGTGTTCCACCGAGACTTAACTTTGGTTTACAAGCATTAAGTTTAAGTTGGAATAATGTGCATTTGGTTTATAAATTACTGAGAACTAGTTAACAACTGATTCACCCCCCCCCATCTAATTTTTCCTTCTCAGGACCTAACATACCCATGTCTCATCTAGAAGACCATAGTAAAATCCTTAGTGGAGAGCCTACTGATGGAGTTTACCTAGCCCACTCAATACTTTACCTAACTAGTGTTGCTCAATTCCACTAAGTCACCAGACCTAGTTCCTCTCTAGACCTCCAATTCCTTCTCAATCTCTTATAGGGATTGATTATTGACCTTTCTAAGGTGTATGCTTTAGGTGTTTTGGTTAGGAACCCTACCAATTCCCAGTGCTTCTCAGGTGCTCAATTATGGCTTCTTGGCTTCAACTTGTCAAACTGACCTCCTGTTGTTGTGAGATGATGCTGAGGTGTGGACATGTAAAATAACATTTTTGTATGCATCTAGGGTCTATTAGTTGCATTCAATCATTAGGTTTCTTACCAACTTCAAAATCTTGCCTAGAAAAGGGCTACAAGGAATGAGCCCCAATTAGGCCTCCAAATCCAGTTTTCTAGGGCTTGAGGGAAAATAATTAAAAGGACCTCCAAATAAGTTTGGATTTTCCTCAAAGATATACCTATCCCCAAAGGATTTTTTTGTTTTTGGCCCTTGGTTTCATCGTACAATGTATGAACCCCAAAATGAGGGTTTTGAAGGGTTTACTAGACCTTTAACTGACAGTGAATGAACAAATTGGGGTTTTGGTATCAAAAGGATTTGAAAAATATTCTCTCTACATATAAAAATCTTCCCCAACTCCATGGACCCCTCTAAACTCTGAAATGGTGATTTGGCACACACCTTTGCACTTAGCACTTCATTTTCACCTTATTTCCTCTACCCGGGTTGCTCCTAGACTTGCCTAGAATAAGGTGTCAGTCATACTTGAACTCCTTTAAAACACTTGAACCTACATATGTAAAATATATAGGTGGTTTCCTACCATGTCCCAACTAGTCATGATGGCAGAACTTGTGGAACTCATGGGGCAACCATATTTACAAGAAAACTACTATCTACAAGCCAAAACTGGCAGTTTACAAACATGAACAAGAAAAAACCAATGAAAAATATTTACAAGAATCTAAATTGAACCAATCACACAATGAAACATAGGAGTAACTCAATCCATTTCTGGCTCAATGGGTTCAATCCATATTCAATTTCAAAATGAGTAGAATCAAGCCAAAATGCTGCCAACAAGACTGAAAATGAGTAGTTTTAGTTGTTGAACTTGCATCACACACTTCTCCAACCTTGGTAAACATGAAAGAGATGATATATATAGTTTTCCCACATGTGGAGTCCTTCTAGGTCGTTGGACAATCCCTAAATCCACCGCTAACCAATTCAGGACAAAAGTTGTCATGACAACTTTTTGCAACTTTGCAACTTTTGCACTTTTGGTCTTTCCAACCTACAAGACCTATTCCAAGTCATAAAAAATGAATTTTTAAACTTTCCTAATACCAATTTATCCCTCTCAAATTCCTGTACCAATTTTTGACACTTTTGACCAACAAAAAGGTCAATTGGCTACCCAAACTCACTATTTACACAAAAATGAAAACCTAAGAAGAATGAACTCAACCTAGGCCTATATTGACACAAAATACTAACTCTTGGACCTAGGACTATATTGACACAAAATACTAACTCTTGGACCCTCGTAGAGTCCTTATTCACTACTGACTTGGTTAGTATCAATACAAGCCAAAATTGTGAAAGCTAATATGCCTAAGTCCTAGGTGCTCCTGCAGCATTCTCCCAAACAAAAGATGATTATGTCACCTCTTTAGGAATCAGATTCTGATCAATCCCAAGATTTTTTAAGCTCTTTCTCAAGAACCCATTTAGCTTCAGCATTATCCATAACCTACCATTTGATGAGGTGATCCCAATAGGCTTGATGCCTTGTCTTCTTGGTGATCCTTGAACTCAACACCTTCTCGGCCTTTGGATTTGGTTTGGATGGTAACTGAAGGTTGTTCACATCATCTGAAACCTCTGACTGACTGCAATCTTAACCTTGAACTAGTCCCTTTTATACAACTAAGTCTGCTATATTGAAAACCCGTGACAAGTCTATGCCAGTAGGTAGATCCACTTTGTAGGCATTTTCTCCATACTTGGCTAGAATGGCGCATGGACCTATCCTTCTCATTTGTAACTTGTTTAGAACTCCTTGTGGTAGCCTTTCTTTGTTTAGGTGCACCATAACAGGATCTCCTACTTGGAATTGTAGGTTCTTCCTCTTTTCATCAACTTTTTGTTTGAGCTTGCTTGTGTTCTCCATCAATTCTTGTTTAACTGAATCATGGACTTCCTTCATTGATTGAGCAAAGTCCTTTGCATATCCACTTCTTTCTAGTGTCATTATATGAATATTCACCTTGTGAGAGTACTTTATCCCATGTTTGACCATATTCCTTAGTGAGGAATCTTAACAAGTTTCCCAAGCTTCTATTCACCACTTCGGTCTGCCCATCTATTTGAGGATTGTAGGCTCATCCAAAAGAGAGGTTGGTGCCCAGCTTTTGCCATAGTGTCTTCCAAAAGTGACTCATGAACTTTGAGCCCTATCTAACACAATGCTCATGGGTAAACCATGTATCCTAACCACATCTTTGAAGAACAATTAAGCAATTTGGTGCACATCATGAGTAGTCTTGCAAGGCACAAAGTGAGCCATTTTGCTAAATTTGTCTGATTCAATTTCATGGTATATTTACTCATAGTATCCTTTGGCATCTATATCATCAGTATTCCCCTTTGTGCTCTCATCCAATTTCTAGGCCAGTTGCTTTGTTTCCTAGTCATTTCATTAGCTCCATTCTCTGAAATTTTTTACGCTTCTTGTTTCTTTGATCATGATTCAATCCACATAGTTAGTTATGGTATGCAGTATTTATTCTTTACTATTTTAACTAGGGATAGTTTAGTAAATATCTCAAGTGGGTTCCCTTGGACAATGCTCGGTAATCAGTTGTCTTTTCTCTTAGCAATGGCATTTGATCGCGATAACAATAAGTGGAAGGGGAAGGCGCTGGCTTAGAAAAATGCTATCATATCCCTACTTTGTCCTTGGTAAACATACTACAAAATCTATGCTAATGCATTCCCAAGGTCTATTTGGTATGGGAAGAGGTTGGTATAAACCGGCATTTGTAGAAGTACCCTTGGCCTTTTGGCAAACTATGCAAGTTTCCACATATTTCTTCACATATTGGTTCATCCTTGGACAATAATAGTACCTTTGAACAAACTCTTGAGTCTTGTTGACTACAAAATGTCCACTAAGGCTGCCATTATTCTTCTCTTGAATAAGGTTTTCTCTCATTGAGCCTCTAGGCACATAAAGCTACCAACCCTTGAGCAATAGTCCATTTTGCAAAGTAAAATCAGAATACTCACCATGGAAGTGATTTTGATATTCCTTACACACATTTTAGGCATTTGAGAAGTATTCATCCTCTAGGAACAAGTCTCTAAAATTGTCCTCACCTATGCTTCTCAATTGGATTTCTTGGACTGTCAAAAGTCTTCTACTTAATGCATCAACTACCCGATTTAACTACCCTTTCTTGTGATTAATGGTGAATGTATAGGCCTGCATATACTCCACCCATTTCATGTTCTTATGACTGAGTTTATCTTATGAGTTTAGGAAACTCAATGCTTGGTTGTCCATATATACCACAAATTATTTAGGGAGGAGATAGTGTCTCCACTTCCTCAATGCCTGCACTAAAGCATACAACTCAAGATCATAAGAGGAGTACTTACTCTTGGCATCACTTAGCTTCTCACTATGGAAAGCTACTAGTCTTTCTTCTTGGCTTAGGACATCACCTACTACAAAATTGCTTGCATCACATTCTACATTGAAAACTTTCTCAAAACTAGGCAACACTAGCACTGGTTGGGTAGCTATCTTCTCCTTCAAGGTTTCAAAATATTTGTTTTCTGCTTCACCTTACTAAAAATTTGTCTTTACTTCACCTCTAATGGTGTCTAACATTGGTGCACATATAGCACGCAACTGCCTAATGAACTTCTTGTAGTATTGAGCTAGTCCATGGAAGCTTCTCACCTCTGTTGTTGTCTTAAGAGTAGGTCAATTTACAATGGCTTCAACCTTGCTTTGATCCATCTTGAGGTTTCCTTGAGACAAAACAAACCCAAGATAAACCAACTCCTACTTTATAAACTCACACTTATCCAAATTCATGGTTAGATTTTCATCATACAATCTTTGTAATACATCTTGCAAATGATTAATGTGATCTTCCCTATCTTTACTGAAAATGAGAGTATCATCAAGATATACTACCACAAATTTACCTATGAAGTCCTTCACCACCTCATTCATTAGTCTCATGAAGGTTCTTGGAGCATTGGATAAGCCAATTGGCATTACAAGCCACTCATAAAGACCCTCAGTAGTCTTAAATGCAGTTTTCCATTCATCACCCTCCTTAATCCTAATTTGATGATAGACACTCTTAAGGTCAATCTTGGTAAAGTACTTGGCTTCCCCTAAACAATCCATTATGTCTTCTATTCTAGTAATAGGGAACCTATATTTGATGGTGATCCTATTTATGGCTCTAGAATCAGTACACAATCTCCAAGTACCACCTTTTTTTGGTGCTAACACGGAAGGGACAACATAAGGGCTAATCCTTTTCCTAATTAGGCCTTGGTCTAAGATTTCTTGGATTTGGTTGGCAATTTCAATGTTTTGTTGAGTCATTTTGTAGGTTACCTTATTAGGCAAGGATGCTTTGAGAATGAAGTCTATTTGACCACTTATGGTTCTTTTAGGAGTTAAGGTGGTTAGTTGTCCTTCACTTACTATGCCTTTCAATTTATTCAACAAATCTTGGACCTCTAATGGAAAATCTTTCTGCTCTTTCTTGTCTTCTTCTTTGGGCTTCATCACAAGTGCAAACCCTATACCTTCACCTTCCTCAAGTGTCTTTAAGAACTTTTTTTCACTCACCAAAATAACATTAGGACCTGCTACCTTTTTTTCTCTTTCCTCAAGGATAGACTAAATCTTGAATGTGACTCCATCTTTCTTGAATGAGTATGCATTCTTGGTTCCATCATGGATATCTTGTCTATCAAATTGCCATGGTATTCCTAATAGAAGATGACATGCATTCATGGGTAGGACATCACACAACACCTTGTCCTTATACCTTCTAATGGTAAAATCCACCCATGCTTCCTCATTGACTAGGACATGTTGGCCTTTGTTCAACCAAGTGACTCTATAGTGATTGTTGTGAGGTATCCTTTGAGATTTGAGCTTACTCACTACCTCTTCTGTCACAATGTTGTTTGTAGACCTTGAATCAATGATCACTTTGCACACCTTGTCGATGATGTTGCATTTGATCCTGAATAAGGATCTTCTTTGGATTGGCTATTCACTAACCAATTCTTTGATCAATGTTCTCCTTATCATCAAGTTGTCACCTACCTCTGACTCTAAGGCAACTTCTGAAGTCTTGCTTCTTGAAGACTCTTCTTGAATATAACTCACTCTTCTTTCACCACCATGTGATGATGATCCCTTCTCTGGACACCTAAATGCTAGATGACCAAGTTGGTTACAATGGTAACACTTCATTGTTGCAAAGTATGAGGAACCTCTACCTTGGCCACTAGATCTTCCTTTGAAACCACTATTGGATCCCCTTCCTCTATTGAATCCTCATTTACTGCTGCCACTATCTTGCTACTCAGTGAGTTTCGACTCTCTTTGTGTTCTTTGTTCAGAACTTCTTCCTCCAAAGCCTCCTCTATGGCCTCTATTATCTTTTCCTCTACCTCTGCCCCTATTATTGCTTGAGTCATGTCTTATTTTTCAGTTTTTCCTCCACCTTAAGGGAAAGTTGATAGGTTTGATGGACTATTTTTGGGCTCATTAGACTGATTTCTTCTTGGATGTTCCATCGTAGACCATTTAGGTACCTAGCAACCTTGCGACTCTCTTCCTCCACCGCATGAGATCTAAAGGCTAAGTTTGTGAAAATCCTCCATATAGCTACCTACATCAAGATATTTTTGTCTTAATTTTTGCCTCTCCCTATGAATTTTCACTTCATATTTGTCAGGGAGATAGACTTCTTTGATTTTGACTAACATCCCTTTCCAAGAAGAGATGGATGCTTTGCCCATTTTCTTCCTTTTATCTTGTATAAATTGCCACCATGTGACAGTAGCTCCTCTCATTCTTGACTTGGCTACCTTGACTCTTTGGGCTTCAGTTATGCCTTCACATTCAAAATGTTTCTCCATGCCTTCTATCCATTCTAGGACTACTTTTGCCTCCATCTTACCAGTGAACAATGGTAATCCTTCCAGTGATTTGCCACTCAAGGCCTTCAATGCCTTCAAAATAGGCTCTTTCTCTAGGATGAGGTTAGGTTCAGGTATCTTGTATATCTTTGACACTTCTTTACCCTTCCCTTCTACTCCTTCCACCTTTACCAATACTTCATCAGCCTTGGTTTCAATTGCACCAAGCTTACTCTCGAATTCAATCAATTTCTCTTTCAGGATTCTATTCTCTTCCTCCTAATCATGCACTTTCTTTCCCAACTTTGCATTGGTCACCATTTTTTTGTCTCCTATAGATTCAATTGAGGACATCTACTCACCTAGTCCAAATCTTATAAGCTCTGATACCAATTTGATGGGGTTTACCTAGCCTGCTCAACACTTCACCTGGCTGGTGTTGCTCAATTCCACCAACTCACTAGGAATAGTTTCTCTCTAGACCTCCAACTCCTTCTCAATCTCTTCTAGGGCTTGATTCTTGACATTTCTAAGGTGTATGCTTTAGGTGTTTTGGTTAGGAACCCTACCAATTCCCAGTGCTTCTCAGGTTCTCAATTATGGCTTCTTGGCTTCAACTTGTCAAACTGACCTCATGTTGTTGTGAGATGATGCTGAGGTGTGGAGGTGTTTACTAAATATTTTTGTATGCATTTGGGGTCCATTAGTGCCTTTCAATCATTAGGCTTCTTACCGACTTCAAAATCTTGCCTAGAAAAGGGCTACAATGAATGAGCCCTAATTAGACCTCCAAATGCAGTTTTCTAGGGCTTAAGGGAAAATGATTCAAAGGACCCCCAAATAAGTTTGGATTTTTCTCAAAGATATACCTATCCCCAAAGTATTTTTCTGGTTTTGGCCCTTGGTTTTACCGTACAATGTATGAACGCCAAAATGAGAGTTTTGAAGGGTTTACTAGGCCTTTAATTGATAGTGAATGAAAAAATTGTGGTTTTTGTATCAAAAAGGATTTTCAAAGCTTCTCCTTGCATAGAAAACTATGACCCAACTCCATGGACCCCTCCAAACTCTGAAATGGTGATTTGGCACAAACCCCTGCACTTAGCACTTCATTTTCACTTTATTTCCTCTATCCCAGTTGCTCTTGGACTAGCCTAGAATAAGGTGTAAGTCATACTTCAATGCCTCTCTAGCAATTGAACCTACATATGAACAATGTATAGGTTGTTTCCTACAATTTCTCAACTAGCCGTGATGGCAGTACATGTGGAACTCATGGGGCAACCATATTTACAAGAAAACTACTATCTACAAGCCAAAACTGGTTGTTTGCAAACTTGAACAAGAAACCACCAATGAACCATATTTGGAAGACTCTAAATTGAACCAATAAAACAATATCACATAGGAGTAACTCAATCCATTTCTATATCAATGGGTTCAATCCATATTCAATTGCAAAATGAGTAAAATCAAGCTAAAATGCTGCCAACAAGACTGAAAATGAGTAGTTTCAGTTGTTGAACTTAAATTACACACTTCTCCAACCTTGGTAAATGTGAAAGAGAGGATATATATAGGTTTCCCATATGTGTATTCCTCCTAGGTCCTTGGACAGTCCCTAACTCCACCGCTAACCAATTCAAGACAAAAGTTGTGATGACAACTTTTTGCAGCTTTGCAACTTTTGCACTTTTGGTCTTTCCAACCTAAAAGACCTATTCCAAGTCATCAAAAATGACATTTAAAAATTTCCTAATACCTATTTAGCCCTCCCTAATGCTTGTACTAAGTTTTGACACATTTGACCAACAAAAAAGGCAATTGGCTACTCAAACTCACTATTTACACAAAAAAGCAAACTGAAGAAGAATGAACTCAACCTTGGCCTATATTGACACAAAATACTAACTCTTGGACCCTCCTGGAGTCCTTATTCACTACTAACTTGGCTAGGGTCAGTGCAAGACAAAATTGTGAAAGCTAATTTTCCTAAGTCCTAGGTGCTCCTGCACCACCTACTAACGCCATCATGAGTGGAAAAGTTCCTTATAAGGTCATAAAGGTTGAGAAGTGTTTAGCCTCTAAAGAATCCAAAGAATATTCTAATATTTTATGTGAGTTCCCTAACATCTTTTCTTTTTCTTATGAATAAATTCCAAGCATTGATGAATCAATTGTGGTATATAACATGGTACTAAGTTCCACTGCTAAACCTATGAAATAGAAGATTTGAAAGATGAATCCTAAGGTGGCTTTATTAGTCAAGATAGAGATATAAAAGCTTTTAAAGGTTTCTTTTGTCGATCCCATTGACTATTCGCCCAGGATCTCGAACATGTTCCTACTAGAAAACCTGATGGTTGAATCCGTATTTTCATTGATATTTGAGATCTGAATAAAGCTTCTCTCAAATATGATTTTCCACTCCTAAATGTTGACATGACCATATATTCAACTACAGGTTATGCATTCCTCTCTTTTATGGATGGTTTCCCATGGTATAATCAAATTCATATTAATCTAGAGGATCAACATAAAACCTCTTTTATGACCCCTTGGGTAATCTTTTTCTATGTTGTCATGATGTTTGGATTGAAGAATGCAAGAGAAATCTATCAATGAGATATGACCTCTATATTCCATGATTTCATCCATAAAATATAGGAAGATTATGTTGATGATATTTTATAAAATTTGTCTCTTGGCAAGAGCATATTGAAAATCTTTGGTTAGTCTTTGAGAGGTTTTGATTATACAAGATGAGACTAAATCCCCTTTAATGTGTTTTTGGTGTGGATGCCAAGAAAATTTTGGGAATCACTGTCTCTCATCGAGGAATCAAGACAGATACTAATAAAATTGATGCAATTATAAACATTCCTCTACCTAAAAAAATCTCTCAACTTCATAGTTTGCAAGGGAAGATTTAGGCCATTCACAACTTTGTAGTGTAATTGGTTGATCGTACCCTTCTCTTCATGCAGTTGTTGAAGAAGGATGTTCATTTAAAATGGAATGAGGAATGCTAGGGAGCTTTTGATTCTATTAAGAATTATTTGGATAACCCTTCTATGCTGATGCTGACTATATATGATAGACCTTTCTTTTTGTACATCTCTGCCTCATCTCATGCTCTAGCAACTTTGCTAGCTAGGCATGATGATGAAGGATGAGAAAGAGAAGTCTATTACACTAGTCGTACCTTGATAGAATATGTAAGTCCATATTTTTTCATGAAAAAACAACGTCTAGCTCTTGTCTTCACAACATAGAATTTAAGACATTACATCCTTCGTGCAAAAACATGGGTTATCGCTAAGAATTACATAAATAAGCATCTCTTTTTGAAATCTGATCTTTCAAGTAGATTAGCTAATTGGGTGATGCTTCTTTTTGAGTTTGACCTGAGGTTAATAACTCAGAATTCAATCAAAGGGCAAGTCGTCACAAATCAATTGGTTAATGCCCCATCTCAAAAATATTTTCCTACCTTAGATATTTTCCTCGATGAAGATGTATTAACTGTTGGTCAAGAGCCCATATGGGATATGTATTTTGATGGATCAAGATGTCAGACTCATTTAGGAGTGGGTGTGGTGTTGGGCTTGCCTAAAGGAAAACTTGTCCCTCTTTCATTCCATTTAGAGTTTCATTGCACTAATAATATCATTGAGTACGAATCTTTAATTTTTGGGTTACGTGCTATGATTGTTGTGGATGTGAAACATATCCACATCCATGGAGACTCTGAGCTTATTGTTAATGAGGTTACATGTGTGTATCATTCTAAGCAGCTAAAGTTATCTCAGTATAAGGATTTAGTCTCAATAATACTAAAATATTTCATAGCTTATATGATAGACAATATTTTGCAGAGAGAAAACCATCAAGCAGATGCAATGGCAAGCACTGCTTCCCTTCTGGGATTGGACTTTGGTCATGATGAATATTATTTCATGGTACAAGTCCTTCAATCTCTAGCTATAATTGATCAAATCCAATTCTATAATTTCATTTGCACAAATATCGATTCAGGATAATGGGTCACACACATTTACAATTATCTCAAAAAAAGTTTTCCTGACGATGCTAGAAAGATCTTGCATGTGTGGATTCAAATACTTGTCGCTCGTTATATCCTCTTATCCAATTTCCTTTATCGAAGAACATATAATAGCCTTCTTCTACATTGTTTGACAATAGCTAAGATACCCCTTGCCCTCTAGGAAGCCCATTCGAGCTCTAGAGGTGGGCTTTTTTGGGGAAAGTCTTTGGTCCACAAGCTAATTCGCATGGGGTATTATTGAAAAAAAAAAAAACAATATTCCTTTTCCTTTTTCAAGAAATACCCCCAATGTCAACAACATATTAAATTGATTCGAGCTCCCAGAACTCTGAACTCAAGCTTCTCTATGGCCTTTTCAAATGTGGGGGTTGGATATCATTAATAAGATATCACCCCATTCCTCTAAGATTCATACCTTTATCATCACCTCTATGGGTTATTTCATAAAGTGGGTCAAGGATATACCATTGAGATCGACCATTTCCGATGTGATTTGTGGATTCATTATGGATAACATCATTTCTCATTTTGGTTTTCTTGCTACCCTTGAATTTGATAATGGTACACCATTTAAGAACAAAGAGGTTAAGCAGTTTCTCAAAAAGTTTCACATCTAGCATCATTCTTGTACACCTTATTATCCTCAGTCTAATAGTCAAGCGAAAGCATCTAACAAGACTATTGAATAGATTTTGCATAAGGCCATTACTAAACATGGTAAGGATTGGCATACTCAGTTGGTATATGTGTTATGGGCTTATCGCACGAGTGTACATACAGATACAAGGATAATGCCTTACAACCTCATGTATGGTGCTAATGCTATCATGCTTCTTGAGTTGCAGATTCCATCATTACACATCTCCCTGAAACATTACACATCTCCCTGAAATGGCTTATTGATGATGATTCTTATTGTACCCTTTGTCTCAATCATCTTGAGTTATTAGATGAGCAACATTTGAAGGCCCTTCAACATCTTCAAGATTACTAAAAGTATTTGTCTAAATAGTATTGTACGTTAGGAAATTGGAAATCATCAAAGCATATAAAAACTAATCTATCTCAATCACGAAAACTAAAATGCAATGATCTATCCTAAAACACACTCAATAAAGACATGAAATAAAAACATTCAATACTAAAGATTATCCAAAACAGATGTAGATTTGAATGCTCCTTCATGCGGCTCCATTGTCCTTCTTTCTTCTCCAAATAGCCTTTGTTTGTGGATCTCACCTTCAAGTGCATACACCTAAATGTGAAAGCAAGATTGACATTGGCACAAGGGTACTCGAAGTGTGATTGACTCGAAAAAGTGATTATCTGATTATCTAATTCTCTGATTAGTTGGGATTGAAGAAATTCATCCAATTTATAGAGAAATTGGAGAAAAAGATCAAATTAGCATGATTCAATTCAAATGGAAATTGCAAATCAAAAATGTCAATTATGACAAATTATGACAAATTATGCACCTTCTATGCAAAATTTGATTGATTGATTGTTCATGACAATTTATGACAAATTTCTATGTCAAAATTGATTGATTGTCAATTATGACAAATTATGACAAATTTCTATGTCATTCCCATGAAATTAGGAGAAAAATAGGAGAGAATTGAAATTAGAAATCAGGAAATTAGAAAATTGAAATTGATGAAAATTAGAAATTAAGAAATTAGGTAAATTAATTAATAATTTGTCATTTATTAATTAATTCACAAAAGAGGAATAATTATCCAATTAAATGAACATTTAATTGTAATGAGAAGACTTAGGATAAATAAATTATTTATTAATCCTAGAGAAAACAATGACACACAAGGTTAAATGATTAAATCATGAAACCCTAGAAGATGAATTAGCAATGCGAGAATGACAATTAGGTCTTGATTGAAGATAATTAATGTCGATTTGATTTGATCATGATTTTGAATTGATAAATGACCAATGTGGTAAATGATTTGATTGATTGACAAACTAATCGAGATTGATAAAGAGACCAAATTGATAGGCGCCAATTGACAAGGAACAATGACTAATTGATCCAAATTGACATGATTGAGAAGAATGACGATGATTGATGACAAATCGATTTTTGACAAGAGGACAAGGACAAAATGGATTGCAAAATGACAAGATTGAAAAATGACAACGATCGATGACAAATCGATCGCAAAATGACAAGATCGAACAATGATTGATGACAAATCGATCCCCAGATGACCAAAATTGATAAGAGGACAATGATCGATGACAAATTGATCACATGATGATAAGATTGAAAAGAGGAAAAAACCCTAATTAGGATTGACGATGTCCAAAATGATGACAAATAAGCACGCACATTGATGCGATAGGATAAGATTGACCAAAATCATGACTAAAGATTGTTGTTGACAAGACCAATTTTGGAAGCGAGACAAATGAAGAATGTAGAAGAATGACTCAATGCTCACAAATGATAAAGACCAAGCGCGAATCATAGAAGAAATGTTAATGCGATGCAAAAACCTAAAATGAGGCAATGCACAAATGTTAAAGTATGACTCCGCAAGCGTTGACCATTTTTAGGTGTCTACAAGTATAACCAAAGTGTTCTACCTTGAGCCTTTAAGATAAATGCCAATTTGCCACCTGATCAAAGAGGGAAGTTTAGCCCAAATTGGTTGGCTCTATACATCATCACCTCTCTCTATGGTCTTGGTGCCTATGGTTTATCTCATACAGATAGTATGCCTCTCAAGGAACCTATCAATTCTCTGCATCTACACAAATATGATGCATAGAAGGAAATTTGTATGTATCATGCATGTGACACTTAGATCTCTATGGTACTCATTCCATGATGAATCTTCATCAATACGACATCTAATCATCTTTGTATTATGGAGTGACTGTGTATACATATGATGAATACTAAGAGGAGGGGGTGAATTAGTATACCCAATAACTTAAACAAACTCTTAAGCAGTTTAAATGTAGACTAGTGTAGTAGATTAAACAATAAATTAGTTAAAACATAAACAAGCCAAATAGAAAATAAAACATTCACTCACAAAACCACAATCACCATAACACAAGATGTTTTGATGTGGAAACCCAAATGGGATAAACCACAATGAGTAAATCTCACAAGTTAACTATTTGCAGAATAGTAACCATACCGGTTAAGGCCTTAAAAAGTTCTTCACCTAAACAGATCCTATTAGGAATCGAGATCTCTGGTAGGAGATAAGTCCTACTAAAGACTACCTTGTTAGAGGATTTCAGATCTACAATTGTGAACAACCTTGTCAGAGGATTTTCAATAGGCTTGGCTGGGCCTACCCAGTTAAGGGTTTCAGACTTGGCAAAGATATTAGTAATCAACAAGTTAATGATCTAGATAGTAGCACAAAATACTTGATTAGATCCTTGATAGCTACCTATTAATACATTCTAGCATTACTTCAGTCTTCTATATTTTACACTCTCAATCTCTATTATGAGATACTTTTTCTCACACAAACCAAATCTTCTATCCAATGTTCGCACACAACAAATCCTATAAAACCCTAGACATGATGTCCTCATATAGGAACCTAATTTTATATCGGTCCAATAAGATTAGACTACAATTTCCTAGGTAGAATGCATCTAGACACATTTGGTAACATGTCACAGAAACATTGAAAAAGTGTTGGTGGATGCTAACTCATCACACATTACAATTATACTGGTTTAATACAATATACTGATTACCAGTTGACAAATGAAGACTGGAAAATTGGAACATAGTATTTCGATCAAAATATTAACTACTGCTTGGGGTCTTCATTCTGCTTGGGATCTTCATATCGCTTGGGGTCTTCGATCATGCTTTGACTGGTAAGTAGCTTCTACAAAACACTGATAGTCTTCAACAAACATAGACTATACATTTTAATGACATACAATACTGGTTGGAACAATTACCACTTGAGAATAAATCATACATCAAATAATTGTGTGTCAATCAATGACAATCACAACTAATCATCATCAAAATACCAACAATCTCCCCCTTTGGCATTGATGGCAACACTTAGGAAAATTTTGACATCTAACTGCTTACAAGACAAAAAAAATAGATGCCATAATCAAAATTATTCCCCCTAAGCATATATACTACTCCCCTTGCAAAAATTACAAGTATGTGCATGAAATTTTAATACTCGCCAAAATTTTAATATACACTACTCCCCCTTTGCCAACAATGACAAAGTAATGCATAATATTCTTTCCCATCCTTTTCTTTCTCCATTCTCTCCTTTTCATTTTTTCCCTTATCTGGGGTGATATCCTCAATATCCAGTGCATCAACATCAATGGGGTCATTTTGTTATGCTAATCTTTCACCTAGACTGTCAAAGACTTCATCTGGTTGTGATGCGGCTAGGTTGGGTTCGTGCTGAGCTAGTCAACTAGCTTCAGATAGTTTTTGCATCTTGATAGCTACCTTAACCTGTAGATGGGTGTCTTTTTCCACATCACAAGTTTTGCCTCTGAATAGCCAAAGTCTTCTTCTTCGCATGAAGAAAATGCCTTTGTATTTATCAATGATTTTCAAAAATTCTGAATTAGAGGCATCTAGAAAATATTGAGCATAAACTTTCTCCTTGATGTCTTGTTCCTTTTCAATGGCAATGCGCCATTTGTTGTCTAAAGAATCATACAAAGATTTAGAAGTAACTGACTTAATATTGAAAGGTGACCGATCATTAATACATAAATATTTAATAAGTTCTTGTTCAACATCCTCCTTTTCACTATCATTGAAATCATCAAAATATTCTTTTAAATCATCAAGAAGTTTTATTCTACTATTCTTTATGGTCCTTTGACAATGTGTCATAGGTTTCTAAGAGGAAATATCTAAATTTACCGGTGCAGAGGTTGCTGGAACATTACCAGTTGACTTCTTCTTCTTGGTTTATTGTCTTGTCTTTTTCATTTCTACCTCTGGTTTAGTGCCTTCTGAATCTGGTGAATTATTCCTAGTTTTCCTCTTCCTTTCGAATACCTTAGGTGGTATAGCCTCCAGTTTCTTTTTAGTTGGTGACCTCTTGGTCACTTTAGGACTGACAGCAAATGTAACTAGTGTTGATACCAATGGAACTTCTTTACTCTTTTTCCTCTTCGGTACCTCAATAGGTTTGATCCTCTCTAAGTAAGTACTGGTCCTCTTCTTCTTGGGATCTAGTGGTGAAACAAGTAGGGTAGAGGCATACCCTATTAATATATCATTTACCACTTTATAATCGATAGGCTCAACTACATCTTCTCTGGGTTCAACCACTTCCATTATGTAGTGATTTGTTTTTGATTGTAAAACAAATGTCATCTTCATATCTCTTAACTAGATCACTAGATATTCTCATTCTCTAGTTCATCTTTAGTCTGAACTCATCAAAATACTTGTTTAGAGTCTCTGGATATGCAGTTCCCACTACATACAGACTCTCCTTTATTTGTCTGGAAACCGGTAGGTCAGTTGACCATTGAACATCACTGACTCCGGGAAAATATCCTTGAAAGTAGAAAAATAAACTGACAAGCAGTTGACCAAATTTAAACCCCAAGGTTTTGTCCAATTTGATCGACTTTAGGTTATCCATGAGTTGTTTCTACATGCAGGCACATAAGTCACAAAATCTTGTGCAAGATTCCTTTCTAAATTCTTTTGAATGCAAGATAAATCGCTCTGGTTGCGCTGCTCAAGCTTAGAAAAATACTTCTCTAAAAATAGGTAAGTAAAAATGATGACAAAAGTCACTTTTAAACATGCTCCCACCTACCATAATAAATGCATCACCATTAGGGCTCAAACCCCAATTTTACCTTTTACCGCTTCATTTCTTTTGTCGGTTGACAGGTAACAAATATCGATAAAGGTACTTTACCAATATACTTTGGGGGTTTGAAACATTTTATCGATATGTTCCCCCTAATCTTTTTCGAAGCTTAGTTTGCCAGTTCAAGGATTTCCACACTGGGTGTGAAAACTGGTATATCTTGTGGCTTCTCTTTAGATTTCTTTTTCCAAGTTTTATCCATATCTGCCTGAACAGTTTCAACATCAATCTTCCCTTCTGGGTTGATTGGTATGTCTCTTGGTGGATTCTTTCTCAGTCTGCATACTCTGGTAGTGTGTCTCGGATTATTGTAATGATAGCATATAATTCCAACTGTTTTCCATGGTCCGGTGTTCACATTTCCATTCTTCCTTCTGCATGTTGTAGTAGCGTGGCTGCTACCATGACAGATTAAATAGGTTGCTCTCCAACTAGTTGCCACTTTATAACCATTTGACTGGTGGTCATAGGTTTTATACTGGTTTGGGTTCCGGTTTATAGGAAGTTCTGGGTCAACTCCTTTAGATCTTGGTGGATAACTTCTAGAGTTGTTCATAACCAACCTAAACTCAAAAGCTATATGCCCAAGCTTGTTGCATGCCTAACAGTTGTTCTTAGGTGTCGATTGCTTCTTTAGTGCATCATTCTTGGTTCCAGAGGTCTCACCTTCCTCGTATCCAGACAAACCAAGTCTAGTGGTATCCTTTGATGGCTTCACCGATTCCATCTTTTGTTCCAACTTAGCAGCACTCTAGTTGAACTTAGCAAGTATCTCCTTTATCTCAGCAAGTTCCTTGGAAATAGCATCATTGGTCTCCATCAAGGTTTCATTCTGAGAAATAACTGCATTGAGTTCATCTTGTATTTCTTCTTTCTCTTCTTTACCCTCCCGCAGATAGGCGGTAATGGTACTGATTTCTTATTTCAACTTAGAGATCTCATGCTCCTTGTCCTTTACCAAATCTTCAACTTTTCTTCTATTTTCTAGCTCTTGAATCATCCCGATAGTTAGTCCTTCTAGCTCCCTCCTTAGGTTAGTTTTGGATTCATTTAGTTTTTCCACTTCTCTGACTAGGGCCTCCGTGTCTACTTCATCAGAAGAGTTGTTTTCAATAAATTTTGTCAATTGCTTAGCAAGTTCTCTTCTCTTGGCTAAAGAGGCTTTATACTTGATTTTGAGTTCATAATAGGCTCTCTCAAACTCAGTAAGACGATGAGTGAGTTCCCTCATGTTGTATTCCCCCATGTCTCCTTCCAAGTGGTTAGACTTATAGAAAGGTTGGCTCTGATAGCAATTGATGAATACTAAGAGGCGGGGTGAATTAGTATACCCAATAACTTAAACAAACTCTTAAGCAGTTTAACTGCAAACCAGTGTAGAAAATTAAATAATAAATTGGTTAAAACATAAACAAGACAAATAGAAAATAAAGCATTCACCCACAGAAGCAAAATCACCATAACACAAGATGTTTTGACGTGGAAACCCAAATGGCAAAAACCATAGTGAGTAAAACTCACAAGTCAACTATCTACAGGATAGTAACTAGACTTGTTAAGGTCAGATCGATTAAGGCCTTACAACATTCTTCACCAGAATAGATACTGTTAGGAATCAAGATCTTTGTTAGGAGATAAATCCTGCTAAAGACTACCCTATTAGAGGATTTTAGATCCACAACTATGAGCCACCTTGTTAGAGGATTTTCAATAGGCTTGGCTGGGTCTACCCGGTTAAGGGTTTTAGACTTTAGTAATCAACAAGTGAATGATCTAGACAGTACCAGAAAATGCTTGATTAGATCCTTGACATCTCCCTATCAATGCATTCTAGCATTACTTCAGTCTTCTATATTTTGCACTCTCAATCTCTATTATGAGATACTTTTTCTCTCACAGACCTAATTTTCTATCCAACGTTCACACATAACAACTCCTATAAAACCCTAGACATGATGTCCTCATATAGGAACCTAATTTCATGTTGGTCCAATAAGATTAGACTACAATTTCCTAGGTACATTGCATCTAGACACATTTGGTAACACGACACAGAAACACTGCTAAAGTGTCGGTGGATGATAACTCATCACACATTACAATTTTACCGGTTTAATATAATATACTGATTATCGGTTGACAAATGAATACTGGAAAATTGGATCATAGTGTTCTCATCAAAAGATTAACTACCACTCAGAGTCTTTGTTCCACTTGAGATCTTCATACTGCTTGGGGTCTTTGGTCATGCTTTGACCGGTAAGCATCTTTTACCAAACACTGATAGTCTTCAACAAACAAAGACTATAAATTTTAATGAAATACAATACCGGTTAGAACAACTATCAGTTGAGAATAACTCATACATCAAATAAGTGTGTGTCCATCAATGACAATCACAAATAATCATCTTCAAAATACCAACAACATATGTTTCTGTGTGTATACATGTTCCATATATATCTCAAAAAAATCTATACAATGATCATCATGGGATTTAATCATGCTTATATACAACATTATGTAAATTTAATCATGATGTGCATCTAATCTAAACCATCCATCACATGAGAATAAATAATAAGTATATAGATCTAAAATTACATCTAGCCATAATGACAGAAGATAAGACCTGAATGTTGAATCTCATGTATATAATATCAATATAAAGTATCAATATACATGTATCACATAACTACAAAAATAGATGATGCTAGAATATGTGTCTCTAAACTACATTAGTACATCCATGTATAAATCAAAATAATGTTATACATTTTATAAATAAAAAATGGATCAATCTATAAAAATAAAAATGTCTCATGATCCCTTAAGAGGATGCGTCCCTAAGGTCGCGGGCATCATAGGATCCTGATCTCAATGTGATGACTGTCTAATTGAGGTAGGTTACGATGTGATGCTTCACAACCACAAGTGCCTTAAATCTCCTCACAATTTTTTTATGGTTTCTCACTCCGTCATGAGGTCCTCTCATAGCATGGTCTCTCTTTGGCATGCCTCCAATTCTGCTAGCAATTGGCACACTCAAGGGTGGTCAAGGTGACTAGTTGTGCCCTGTTGTATGGAATCCACTTACCATTAGAGGTCATTGACCTAGTGTAGTACCCCTACCATGTTCAAACCCTGTTTGACCTCATTGACTAAGGTTGAATTTTCAGTGGCTTACATGGATGGTTGATTTATTGTGATCATGATGTGTTATTCAGGTGTTATGCTTTGGATGTGACTAGGTGAATATGATTATGCATTATTTTACATTGAGGAGTAGATATTGAATATACATTATTTCTTAATGATGAGTAGTTGTAAACTCTGCTTCTGCATAGTATTTTATTAATGAAGAAATGTTAATTTCATTTATGTGTTTGCTAACAATGGACTAACACATTCGATTCACATGCGAGTTGCTTTATGTATATGTTGTCAGGTTGTGTAAAAGTGTATGGGGTGCAGCGAGATGATTTTCTTTCACTCACTTCAGTGAGATAGGGAACATCACGATTCTCCTTCACTGACGTGTTTATTATTTTTGTGTATATATGCATATGTGGTTCATTGATGTAGGAAATTGCAGGTACAAGTACTTTGTAGGTACAAGGTATCGTCTCCACCTGACTCCATAGGTCTGAGAGTACCTAATTAACCTAATGGAAGTGGAGGAGGTAGTTCTAAGGCCCTAATGTCCTCCCTAGCCTTGCTTGTTTGTGAGCATCATCAGTCTTTTGTCGACCCTATGGGTTATCCAAGTAGGCCACTTTTATGAGGTTGGTATGTGGGTCATAGCTATATTTTGCTTAAGTTGAGTTTGGCATGTTATGCGTTTTGTGTATTTAAATATTCTCTTCCTGAGTAGTTAATAAGTAATTAATGTGACATGTTCATTAAAGTGAATTAAGATTAAATTACATTAGAATCATTTTGTGGTTAATTAGTTAATCGATTATTTTAATTATCGAGCTAGACTAAATGTTGAATTATTAGTGAAATTATTAAATGGCGAATTATATTGCTCAAATAGTCAAATTAGATAAATAGATTTAATGATTTAGTTGTTATCAAACTTATCAAATTAAATTTGTGTAATGTATTTTGCAAATATGAAAATAAATATTTTAGAAAAAGAAAATAAATTATCTCACCCATTGACTTTTAAATGGGAATTTTGATTTTAGAAAAATTGGAAAGAGGGGTATTTTTGAGAATATTTTTTTATTTTTAACCAAGGAATTCATCGGAATGGGGGAGGATAAATTTGCATACAAATTTTGTTTCTTTTTGATTTGTTTGAAGTATTTGGGATTTCTCTTCTACAATTTGTCTTGCAGGAAAGCAACAATAGGTTGGTTGATTCAGAATTTGATTTGTTTTTAGAAACTCTCTGTATTTCTTAAATTCTAAATCAAAATTACATCTCCAATTGATAGTTTGGTTTGTTTGATTGGAAATGAAATCTTCATCTTGCTTCTTCAATTTGTGTCTCAAATCTTTAGTTTGTTTGTTGTTATGCTGTCAAAATTTAGAAAATTCAAGAGAAATTTGTTATTTGAAGTTTTCAATTTGATTGTAGGAGGACAATTAGATCTATGATTGTAGAAGGAAAATTAGATTTATGATTTGGGGAAGTATGAAAATTTGTTTAATTTCACCCCAGTATGGGGTTGTGCTGGCAAAATTTGCCCAAAGTTAGTTGCTTGGAAGTTGAATTGTTTTAAAAAAAAATCATACATGTTCTTATTTGACTCAGAAATTTTTATGAGTAAACATAGTATTGGGAGTTTGATTTTACAAAAAAGAAGAAATAAAAAAAAATCATACCCTGTTAAAATAAAAAAAGAAGAAAAGAAAATCAATTTAGTTGTTAAAATATTAACTCAAGAAATTTATGAGTTTGATATGTTCACTAGCTGTGCATCCTGGGAAATGCAATTGAAATAAACAAAGTATGTTTGCAAAAATTAAAATATATATATATATATATATATATATATATATATATATATATATATATATATATATATATATATATATATATATATATAATGCGGTAGTGGGGGAACTCAAGGGCTTGACCCCACCACCACATGGGCAGCGTTGTCTCCATTTATGGGCAGCACTGTCCCCATACCTTGAAGCACTCAACCCACTTCGTGCTCTAGCCCCCATGTGAGGACAACAACACTTTAGGTGCTTAAACAATTTTTAAATAAGTTTTTTTTTTTTTTGTTAAATTATTTTGTGAAAATGAAATTTATATTTATTTTTAGTCGATATGACTTTTATTAACACACACACACACACACATGTGTGTGTGTGTGTATACTGTCCCCATACCTTGAAGTACTCAACCCACTTAGTGCGCTAGCCCCCATGTGAGGACAACACCACTTTAGGTGCTTAAACAATTTTTAAATAAGTTTTTTTATTTTGTTAAATTATTTTGTGAAAATGAAATTATATTTATTTTTAGTCGATATGACTTTTATTTTAAAGGATTATTTTAATTTAAGTATTGAATTTAGTTTTATCATTGTTTTAATGATGGCTTATCTATCTTATGAGGTACATATATTCTATTCTAGGGTGAACAGTTTTTTTTTTTAATTAAGTATTGAGCAAAGTTATTTGGGTATATGTTTACTTAGACCCTTTCAATGTGTTATTCCCTAATGTGGATTTTATAATCATGGAAGAGTCAGTTATTGAAATAGATGCCACTTAATGACATTGGCATTTAAATATATTATGAGTGATTGTTATGATTCCTTAACATGGATGAAATTTAGAATGCAAGTGTATTCGTTTGAGTTTTACTCCGCTCAATAGATTTTTTGTGTTGATTTGTAAGAGTCAAATTCATGTCATGATGGCATGTTGTTGAATGTAAGTTTATTGTGCAAGTTGATTTGGTTAAGTAATGGTTGTTGTCATGCTTGTCTTATAGTGGTTTTGGTCTTGTTTTGTGGATAGACTAGTTGTTCATTTCACATCTCCAATTGGTTAAATCTTGGTAGAAGGTTTTTTTATTATTTTGTTCTTCAGTTTTCTTTTTGAGCTACTTATGTTGGTTGGATTTTGTGTTTTTCCTTGGGGTTCTTTGGAGGTTGTCTAGTGTCATAAGGGAGAGTGGTTTTTGAGTAGGGTTCGTGTCCAAAGAGGCTACCAGGGTAACCTAGGATGGGTCTTAGGGCCAATGGAGGCTTGCCATAATCTATACCAAATTTGCAATTACACTCTTCCCTCATGTTCACTAGTGTGTAGTCAGGTGTTGGATTAACTTGGAGCACTCTTGTGAGAGTCATTTTTTGTATGCTTATGTCTTGTGTAAGTCCCTGATGTACATATGAGTCCATGTGATGCTTTGTTGTGCCTTGATTGATGGCCTTATTACTATCTCCTAGCATAGAGGGGTAGTTCCTATTTGGGCCACATGGTCGGGTGGTAGTGCCACTTTCCATTGGGTATTTTGTTCGTTCCTTCTTGGGATGGATTACCTTCACAAGTGTTCCAGATGTTTCTCTTGGAATTCATATCATTCCATGTATCAGATGGATCCTTTGTTCTTCTTAGATTGTTCATGTATCTCTTGGACCCTATGTGGTCATATGTATTATTTTCTTTTGTTCGTCTGGATGGAAAGATGTAATTAATGTAAAATTTGTGTATTTTTCATCTTGTATTTATTAAAATGGTCTTGCACTTGAAGTAGACCCAGAGATGTAGCCCATTAAGGGTGAACTCCGATATCAATTTGTGTTGTATGGTGTATGTGTTCATCTAGATCCTTTTAATTTTGGATGCATGAATGGTATTATAGTTAAAATGTATAATGTAATTTAGGTGATATTAATCTTAATTTTATGTATGAAGTTATAAATTAAATGTAGTAATATGGATTATGATGAATGTATCTTTAGTGATGTATTAAAACTAATGACAGTTGTATATATTCAATCATCTTTAGTTTAATCTCTTATGGAATTTAATCGCTATGTTCATGTGGTAATCATTCTATCATGAGTAGGTTTAATCAATTTCATTATTAATTGGATTAATACACCTTAATGTTCATTGGATTAATCAAGTAATATTTGCTAGGAACCCTTTAGGAGTTTGTGTTAAGTCTTCTACTTGTGCAAATGTTATTGCAATGTTTAACTTAATGCATCTTAAAGTTCATTTAGGTTTAAAAAAAAATGTGTTTTTTTTTAGTGTTCGTAGTTGTTTCGTTTAGGGTATCTTGACGGGGCATTACACTTGGTATCAAAGAACAAGTTGCAAGACTAAGATCTTTTGTCAAAGTAAATACACAACATTTGGTAGTGGTTGCAATGTTCGATAAAGATTGTGTACTTAGAGAATTTTATTATCCTTGTGTGGCCTTACTAGATTTGGTATATACACATTATTCAATAGAATGAAAGCTCACCCTCATTTCCCCTTCTGTATATCTAGATGCTTTATTAATGGATATGAAACTTGGGAATATAGTAGACTAGTATATGTAATGAGAATTGTTTATTTAGAATAAATCTCATGCTAGGAAAAACAAGTTATTATATTGTATTCATGATCCTTTTAATATAGAACATTAAATTAAATGTCATTTTCATTGATGTTATTTTAAAAGGGCGTATGTGAAAGTTGTATCATTCTTTCATGTCCTTATAGAATTGGGTAATGATTGAACTAAACCTAGTAAGAACCTATATGGTTTGATGAAACACAAATGTTGTAGTTGATAAGTAAATATGAAAGGCAATGGTGCTACCTTTTTCCTTCATAAATGGAATTTAGAAATAATGTGCTCATCTAAGAGATCTAGTACAGAGTATAAATGTTGACATGCTATTATTTGATGGAAATCCCTTGGATATTGCTGAAATCCTTTTGAGAATGGTGGATTAGTGTTATGTACTCTTAAGGGAATTATAAACAATTGGGGTACTCATATCTAGAAATAAATTCTATACAGTTATTTATCTGGGAAATGTAATGAAGACTTTCCTTGAGTAGATGATAGTGTTACTTAAAAGTACTCCCCATGAATGTAAATAAACTAGTACTAGTGCTTACATTGTGAATAGTGAGAAACCAGTGCTTGCTTTATGTGCCCATGGGATAGTGAAGTAATTAACCATGGAGGGTATTTTTACTTATGGGTATGAGAATACCA
Organism: Cryptomeria japonica; assembly: GCF_030272615.1. Taxonomy (NCBI): domain Eukaryota; kingdom Viridiplantae; phylum Streptophyta; class Pinopsida; order Cupressales; family Cupressaceae; genus Cryptomeria; species Cryptomeria japonica. The sequence goes on along the minus strand of NC_081412.1, from coordinate 586,220,540 downwards.
TATTATTTATGTGTTGTTTGCATGTTGTTACCCTACTGAGTGCCAACCCATGGGTTGTTAATAATTCAGTATGTGAAGGGATAGTATCAGAAGTCACCGTTCCTCTAATAGTATGGATCGACGTATGAATAATGGTGGCATGAATTGACATTAGCTTCTCTAATTTGAGGAAAAATATATATATAAAGGTGTATTCAATGCTTCCCCTTTTTACGAACCAATTATATGGTTTATATGTTCTTTCCAAATTCCCAAAATTATTGAGCATATTGATGGCAGTTCTTGAGCATAGTGATGGTATATCTTGGAGGATTTTTTACCTTGTCTATAGGAAAGGTATGTTATTTCCATGTTGTAATGCAAGATGTTACTTGTGCGTGCCTTTTCTATGAGGTATAATGCTATGCGGGATATGTCCATTATGTGTCTTCTTGGCTTGGACTATCACCATACCATGTTCAGATATGATGCAAGGTGTTGTGCCAAACTAAGAGAATGGTAACTCAACCCTAGCCCAATGCTTGTAGGTATACATACCCAGTCATGTCAACTCTTCGACTGAGGGCCCACTCCTATTTTCTGCCTAGCTTGACTCCCACTAGGATGGCAGGGGATACTCTATCCCCCTAGATGGTTAACTAGAGGATGCAATAGACATCTATTAGCATTAGGGTCATCTCCCCTATGGAAAGATGGAAGGACATTGTGTGTGCATCCCATTTCTCCATTAGGACTCATAAAATCGATGCATGAAACTGCAACTCTAGTAGACAAAAGGTCCATCACAGTCCTACTCTTCTAAGAAATCATCTATCTGCATCCAATATCTCATCATCTCGGTCCTATATTGTCTACAGTAGATGCCCCTAATTATGCTCTGGCATCTTGGGAAAAGGACCTACACGAAGATAACAACTTCTAGTCAGCCTGTATCAATTCTCTGATTAGGATGCTAGAATGTCCTTAAGATGCTAGTCTTTCTTATGGACTCCAATGTCCAAGAAGGACACTTAGATGATAGCACATGCCCTAGATGGAAGCACATCCTTGAGACCATTACAGGCACGTAAATTATTTCAGAAGATCATTAGTATTTACAACTTTTCTTTAGGTAAAATTCTAGTTGTTTTATTAAAAATTCTCTGTTCTTGGGGATGATTCTTTTCCAGTAAATTTGTGGATCTGATTGGTGTAAAATTCATATGTTCATTTGATACCTTATGTTCATTTTTCTCATCTAATTTTGGATCTTTTCCTAGTTGTTGTTCATTTTCAGTTTTCTATTCACATTTAGGTGTTGCAACAACATTATTATCATCAAGTTTCTTTCCATTAGTTTTGAAAACCTCATCAACTTTAACATTAGAGCTTTCAAGTACTCCCTTTAGCCTTTTTCTATAACATTTATAATATTTGTTATGAGTGGAATAACCTAAGAAGATCCCCTCATCACAACGTGATTCAAAATTGCTAATACTATCATTGTCTCTCTTAATACAACATTTACTACCAAAGACTTTGAAATAACCAACATTAGCAAACCTACTATTGAACACAATGTACCACTAAGAGGGGGGTGATTCAGTGGTTTCCAAAACTCTTAACCTTTTGATCCTAAGAGTGAGTACCAGTTAGCAATGCAAACAGTAAGTAAACCTACTGATGAGATGAAGAAAGCCATCACAATGCAACCACACAAAAGCACATCATATGACACAGGTATATACGAAAAAAACCCAAGATGGGAAAAATCTCAATGAGAAAAGTTGTTGGAGTCTACTGCTCCAATCTAGCCTCAAAATGAAAACACAGGTTACAACATTTAGGGAACCAACCCAAGGAGCACCACACCTACTGATTTAGGGCACCAACCCAAGGAGCACCAACCCCTATTGATTTATGGGCACCAACCCAAAGGAGCACCAACCCCTACACCGAGCTCCAACTTAGTGAAAAAAATACATTATATCAAAATAATACAATAGTTTTATCCTAGTTGCAAATGGGTTATGTAACCTTTGCATGTAATGTCTCTCTACCAGTTTCTCTCCCAGTCAGCTTTGCCAGTAGTATTCTTTGTATTCCACTCTACCTCCTCTCTGTCAGTTCACACTCCCCTGCCACACCAGTTCACTCCTATCTCCTATCACACTGCCTCCTCCTTGTCTGATCTCTTCTTACTCTCTTCCTCTCTCTTCTTTGCATGTTGCTTCTACCTTACCGGTTCAATCTCTACTGGTTGTCTGTCTTTGGACTTGGTTACTGGTGACTTCCTCAGTACCAGGTAAACCCTGCTTTGTCCTTCACCTTGCTGAATCTCCTTCAACACTCTCTCTCCATGCTTTACTCTTCTCTGCCTGGTGCAAACCCTACTGGTTTATACTACTATTAAACTCTATAACAGTTTATCGATTGTATTGGCCTTATAAGTTAAACCATTTTCAATCCTCTTACCGGTTTCACCTCCAAATGATCGACTCTTTTCATTCAACTAGATTCACACCTTCTGGTAAAATCAATCAATCTGGTCGTTTTCCTGCATACTTATAGCTGAGATTTCCTGTCAAAACACAACTTCAAACTATTGGCACACTAGGGTTTCTTCCACTAATCACGAGGATTATCAGATCCAATGAGATCTCATTCTATAGAAGATCAACAACCTATAAGAAGTCAAGCATGACCTACCATATCTTCTTTCTTCCAAGGCACGTTTGCTATACTTTGCAAACATGGATAGTTCATCGGCTTGGCACTTGGTCAATCACCCATAAATGGTTTGACAGTTTGTATCACCAACTTCAATCTGCACCTGGACACTCTGCATCAATTGATATATCCCATAGATCATGTTCGTTAGAACTTCCTCCAGTTGTACACCTCTACAACACATCTCTTAATTTACGGGGTCTGTATCTCATGTCGATCGACTTTGTAACAACCTCATTGGTGCACACTCCATCTACCACTTCATGCTTGTTCACAACCTCGACTCCATATGGCACCTTTGTCAGTAACCACCTTGGCTCACTATGTTGGTCCTACTTAGTCACCGACCAATAACAAATAACTGGTGTATGATTCATAATACTGGTCCATCTATGCCTACCGACACTCTAAGCCTACTGGTATATCTTGCCTTACCGGTAAACCTTCACCTTCCTTGTGCTAGTGGATCATGTCAGCCCGATCATCACATATACTAGTTCTCATCTCTATGTTTTCATATCATATTGACCAACCATTGTCCTTGCAAATCAACATGCTCATATTCATCTGATGAGAGCCTTTCACTTGTGCTCTTTCTTGCATACCAGTAGCCCTGTGTACCGGTGGACACTACATCTGCCTTCATGTCAGTAAGATGCATGATAACATCATGCAAGTGGTCTTCAACTATCATTGCATCAATTTGCATCTGCATTCTAGTTGCACTCTTTGTTTGTAGCTGAACCTTTCCTTCTCCTTCATCTAATAGGTTCTCCTCTTAGCCGGTTTGTAAAAGTAACAAACTCATCACTCCTTGTTTGTTCCGGTAGCTCATCTGCTTACTCTTCTAATTAGGTGCACATCACTGATCTCACATCCTGAAGGATCACACATATCATCCAGGTCAGTGGAGTTAGATACACCATGGTTCACAATCTGCCAATCACAGGTGGGAGAGGATCTATATCATATGTTGGCCAATGGTGTGACTTCCCTGTTATTGGGCAGATATAATTTCCCTATAATCCTGAGGAAACATTCCTTCTTCAGTCTTCTCTTCTTCCAATGATATCCTCATTTACAGGTGGCAGTCTTGCTAGATGGCATGACACTAGCATACCAATGACGTGTGCACTCTGCAATGTTACCGGTCATCATCTTACCAGTTAGTACCAACATGTATACTAACATGTTCATCCACTTGTTCACTAGGTACCAGTTTCTTCATTCCTAATAACAACTTGTATATCGGTGACTCTAGCTTGCATACTGATTGGCCTCAACTGTACACACTATCAGTTGTCATCCATGACACTAATACTAGTTGACATCAATGACAACACTGCACATACATCTCCCATACTAGTTTCCATCCTATATCAGTTGACATCAATGACAACACAATGCCAATACCTACCATACCAGATTCATAAGGAGTATATTTTATGTTTACTCTTAGTTGAACTTTATTTAAGATATAGCCAGTAGTATGAACTACTTCCTTCTAGTAGGTATTTGAGAGACCTGCATCTTCTAACATTGATCTTGCAAATTTCTTTTACTATTCTATTTTTTGATTCAGCAACACCATTTTGTTCTGGTGTTCTTGAGGCTGAATATTGCCTCTTAATACCATGCTCCTCACAATAGTCAACAAATTCATGTGAAGTATATTCTCCCCCTTTTATCAGATCTTAGACATTTAATTTTTAAATCAAATTCATTTTTTACCATTTTTCAAAATAATTTAAACCTATTGAAAGCTTTTTCTTTATGTTTTAGAAAGGTCACCCATGTCATCCTTGTGTAGTTATCAATGAAAAACATAAAATATTTCTCATTTCTTTGTGATTTTGTCCTTATAGGACCACACAGATCAGTGTGAACTAGTTGTAATGGTTTGGTAGATGAATACTCTTTAGGTTTTAAGATTTTCTTTCCTTCTCGACACTCTTTGTATATAATATTATTTGGTTTTCAAAGGATTGGCACCTTTCTAAAATTCTCATTTCTTCTGAGTTAAACCAGATTATCATAGTTAATATGCCTTAACCTTCTATGCCAAAGTCTGACTTCATCAACTTGACTCATGAAATACACACTACATTCTTTATTGCTGGAATTTTCATGAAGATTATAAATATTTCTATTAATTTTGAACCCTACTGCTATAGTTTTTCCTGATTTCTTTTTTATTTCACATCCAAGAGAGTTAAAGGTAACATTAAATCCATTAGCATAGGTTTGACTCACATTGAGTAGGGTATGAGTCAGATCTTCTGGATAATATATGTCATGCACTGATGTAGCATTATCTAGAATAATAGTGCCTTTTCCTACAATGAGAATACAATGATCATTTCCAAACCTTACAGAGCCTCCTAAGTAAGTTTCAAAGTCAACAAATTTTCTTTTATCACTTGTCATGTGGTGTGAACAACCACTGTCCATGACCCAAAGGTTCTTTCTGACAGAATGCAAGGTTGTTTGAACAACTAAGGCTTCTACCTTTTTCTTAGGTTTCCAAATCAACTTGAACTTATCATGTTGATAAAATTTACTAAATTGTTTAACCAAATTTGATTTATAGAAAGTAGCTATGTGTCCTAGATTTTTACAATGATAACATCTGAGATTACTCAGGAAGTTGTACAAATTTCCATTAACAAAACTAGATTTTTGCATAGACATAACTCTACATTTATTTTCTTTTTGCACGAATTGTTGGCAATTGAAATAATAACCAAAGAAATGAAAGTCATAGCTAGAAAACTTACTTTCTCTGACAACAGACTTCCCAGCAACAACATGATTTGAAGATTCGCCATCAATGAAGGTTTGGATACCTTTTCCTTTTTAATCTTTAGGAATTCTCATCAGAGCAGATGTTTTATCATTGTTCTCATATAGTTTAAGTTTTCCTTGAAGAATAATAAGATTTTTTTCTAATGAGTTACATTCTTTCTCTTTATTGATCAATCTTTCTTGAATGACTTCAAGAATCATTTTCCCTTCTTCTAACTAGAGAGTAAGTTGAAATATGAGTTAAGTGTCATTGTGATTCTGATCTTTGAGAGATATAGATTCTTTTCTAAGGTTTTTTATCTCTTTGAGAGAACATTTTAGCTCTTCCTCAAGGACAATTTTTGATTCAAACTGATCTAGAAGGATTTCTTCTTATGCTTCACTAGGAGTTAGATTAGCCATAAATAAAGTTTCATCTCCTTCTTCATAGGACTCATTAGAATAGCTATCTATGATATTAGCATAAAAGCTCTTCTTCTTTTTAAAAGAAGTTTTCCTTTTATTTTGAATTTATTTTTTCTTTTGTTGCCTTCTACCATCTTCATCATCACTTCCAGCTTATTTATTTGGACATTGTGTAGCATAGTGGCCAATTTCACTACAATTAAAGTATTTAAAGGGAAACTTCCCTTTATATCTACATGTTCCTCTTCTAAGATGACTGACAAAAATAGACTTATTGTCATCAAGTTTATCAGACTCAGATTCATATTCTTTTTTTTAATTTTTGAAAGCACTTTCCTTATTGGTTACAACATCTTCACAAACACTCATTTCATAGGAAGTTAAAATACCATGCATCTCATCAATAGTAAGTTTATTCATGTCTCTTTATTATAAGGGAGAGACTTTTAAATCATATATAGGTGTCAAGGATCTCAACACCTTTTTCACAACTACCTTTTCTTCTAATGTTTCATTAAGACCTCAAATTGAGTTGACAACTTCTGAGACTCTAAGAAAGAAATCAGTTATTTTCTCTTCTTCGGTCATTTTAAGACTACCAAATCTATCCATGTAGGTCTGAATTTTTGTCTCTTCAACTTTATCATCACCCTGATATATGCTGGAAAGTTTATCCCAAATAGATTTTGCATTTTTACTATCCATAATTTTGACTAGAACATCATTTGATAGACTAAAGAAAATAGCATTTGAATCCTTTGCATCACATTCATAATCTTTTTTGTCATCAGGGGTTGAGGGGGTAGCAGTAGAGATATATGAAGTGCACCCCAAACCTCATAGCCTAGAGAGGTTCTATGCTTTTGCATTCTAAATTTCCAAAAAGCATAGCCATTACCATCAAACAAAGGTTCCCTAGTAGTGGACACACCTTCTTGATTTTCCATTGAAGTACTCCTACCAGTAAACCCCTTAGAGCTATTTAAGACAAGGTTTTAACTCTGATACCAATTGTTGGAGTACTATAAGCATTGAGAGGGGGGGATCAATCAATGCTTATGATTTATTTCTCAATTTTAACTGATTCTTAAAGATTGACTTATGAGAACCAATCAAATGCAACCCAAGGTAATAATAGAAATAAGAACAACACTCATAAATATATGACATAGAATATGTTATGAGTGGAAATCCTCCTAGGGAATAAAACGACTCAAATTTCCTCACTAGCTTATCAAAAAAATCTCTTTTACAATGCCTCACTGGAAAGAATGACCTCATTGACCAAACAACCTCACTGGTTACAAATATACCTCACTCTAATTCAAATACAGAGTTTCTGCTCCGTTTTACTTCTTATCATCTTCTAAACTCATATGGGAGCTAGAAGAAACAGTACATCTTTTCACAATGTTCAAGTACAAGACACCATTGTACATTTAAATATACAAACAAAACAGTATCATGTAAAGAACAATTTTCTTCATATGCACAACACTAATGTGCATATAGAATAAATGCACAGTAGTATATTGTATTGAACTACAAATATTCAAGATTTGTCCGAAAAGTTTATCACAATGACATCAAAAAATATTTTGTGTATAGAACAAGAAGATTATATATCTAATCAACCCAACTTAAAAAAATTTCACACGAAAGCCTTCCATACAATGCACATATAATGTCTTTTGTCAACCCGGTGTAAATTTGTCATCATTTACAACTAAAGATCAAATGCTAACTATTTTTGCAGAACTGAATCCTTTACAACTGAAATAGAACCATTCTAAACTGAAAAGGGTTTGTACAATACACAACACACTACCCACATAATTCAAGCAAGTTAAATTGGAAATTGGGGTGAAAACTTATTGACATAATGCATGGAAGTTCAGAGAAAAAACCCGAACTAGGGTTTTAAAAAAAAACTTTACTCAGAGATGTTACACAAGAGAAAGAACAAATTATGACACTCCATTTTCGAAAAACCCTAACAGAGATGAACAAATAAAAATAAAAATTCCCCTCTTATCTTAAACAATAACATATATACCCTAAACTTCATGAAACCCGCAAAATATGTTACCAAAAACTTACGGAACAAAAACACAGTCCATTTATCACCCCTAACACAAGCAAACTGAGTTAAGAGATAAAGCAACGAAGTAGGTTTTTTTTCAAAAAAGAAAAACAAAAAGACCCCACAATGCATCTTCCCAAAAAATTTCGTTAAGGAAACAAGATAAGGACCAAGATACACCTATTTCAATTCAAGATTCTGAAAACTTTGCCCACATCTCACAATGATAAGAATCTGGACTGAAATCTTTGCCCACAGTCCATAATGATGAGAAGAATCTAGACTAGAACTGCAAACCAAAGATCTAACTATCTGTCGCTGCCCTTCCTCATGATAACAAAAGAATAAGTATTGTAACTACTGTGAATACACCTTTCCAAAAAGACTACGTGCTCTTGTTCGAGAGCTCAGTTTGAGAAAATGATAAAATGAGCTCAAATAAAACTAGGTTTCAACATTTTATTCCAAGACACACAGACCTTTGAACATGAATTAAAGGGCATTTTTAAAACAAATGTCTTTGCATTAGGGACACACAAGTCACATTACCTAGAGACTTGACTTTAGTGTGACACTTAGATGTTACAAAACATTTTACCCTTTTCTTAGTGACTTAGCCACTTTTAAGTAACACCTCTTTATTTCTAAGCAACAACATAAAGATATCATTATATTAAACTTGCCACGATTCACCCAGGTCAAAGAGAAATATTTGACACTAAATGCCAACAAAATGCCTTAGTGGTGAACATAACTAAATACATAAGGAGAACATTGAATCAAAATTAAACCTGAAGTATTTTATCTTTATATAGCGTTAGTTTTCATTACATAATTAAGCCGGAGAAGAACAGGAATTAGAAAAGCATGTTCACAAGACAATGAAAGTGTGGCTTGCAGAAAACATTGCAAGGGAGTGGTGATATTCTTTTTCACGAGAGCTGTGAAATTAAATTTATGGAAAACAAGATGGATCGAACATAAATAGTTTTTCGCATCATTTCAAAGAGATCAGAAATAATAGTTGGAGGTATCTAGCACACTCACAAAACAATGAAAAGAAGATCTAGAGGAAATAAATGAAAGGGTAAAGATGAACTCTAAGTGGAAAAATGGTTAGAAGTCGAGACTAAAACTTGCATGTGATCCAAAGGAAGCTCATGACTACTGGTTTGTTCCAACTGAGAGATAATGTGCTTTTCCAATGCCTCCTATAACCAAATTGCACACCTAACCGAATAGAATAATACATCATTTTAGACAGAATACTGTTAGTTTAAATCCAGCAGAAAAACATGATAATCAACAATAAAACAGAGAAACGAAAACAAAAATGAATAGAGAACAACGCATAACACAAAATTTAATGCAGTTCGTCATTACTGGCTACATCCACTAGATTACATAGCCTATACTCATCTATTTATACAATCATATTCACCTAAAAAGTGAAGAAACTGGGAAGTTGAATGGTCATGTGACCGTTGGGCTTCATATTCCTAACAATCTCCCCCATGAAGTCCAACCGACACAGCCATGCAGTGGCATCCTTGCTTCCATTTTTTATCTTACATTCGAACCAGACCCAGTGAATATTTTAACATCGCCAAAATCTATTCACAAACACTGCGAACCAATCTTCTCCAAAGTTTGTCAGACTGAACAAAAACTAACAGCCAGACATCTTGTACTTTTAAAATAATTTCCTCAGTACTATAACCAACACACTCTAGGTCCATGTCGTAAATACCAGTTAAAGGATCGTATATGATCCCCAAATCAATGTGCTCCTAAATACCAAAACCAAAACAACCTGTTTCATTATGAAGTCTCACATCCATCATAATTTCCACATGCTGGCAAAGGTGGGCATGATCAATGTCATTCCAGATGTCATCTACATTCATAGCTCTCAACAATCTTATATTATTTTGGCAGATGTCCTGCAAGATAATTCCTCCATGTCGACCCCTTGAAACAAGTATCTCGTCACCAAAATGAGTAAGATTTACCTCATCATAAAATGACGTATAGCTGAAAATGAATTTCCAAATTTCGTTTCAAGTGGAAATTGACCTTTCCAACTTTCTTCAACTGTGATTCCATCTATAATACTATTTTCCACCTCAAAACTATTCTGGTGCACAAGAAGTTCAATAGAATTCAGAACAAATGATTCTGATGTCGAATATCGGTAAACAAACTCCACAAAGCGATTCCAATAAGTTATTTCTCCTGTGGTTTTAAATATGTGAACTGTTTGCCCCAAGGACTGAAGAATGTTAATATAATGTGCATCTATTAATTCACATGGAAATGTACCCTCTGGCAATTCCTTTTTTCCTGACTGTGAAGAGTTGCATCCCTTCTGTAAGGGAGATGCCTGATACCGCTGAGGCAAATTTTGCCCTCTTTCCTGCTGATCATCGAAACTAGACCTTTTGGAAGCTGCCAACCGTGTTCGTTGTGGAGAAACTGAATGTGATCTCTGCGATGAGGGTAGTAATCTCTGCCCCCTTTGCTCCACAAAGTCATGGCGAGCCCTAACTGGGGTACTGGAGTGCCGGGATTTCATAGAGCTACTGGAGATAGACTGGTCCACCAGTGCAAATTGTAATTCTGAATTTACATGAAAATTATTTTCTTCGCTGTCCTTAACGGTTGTTGGAGAAAGTGCTCCACCACCTATAGTTGGTAGAACTTCTGCAGTTCTTTTCCCTATCTTGTCCTCCAAAAGACGCTCAATGCTCAAATTGCAAACACCACCCGAACCTTTTATGTCTGCCCCCCCCCCCCCCCCGCAAGTTGGAATTTCAAGGGATAGAAAAATATTGGGACCAATACGGCTAGGCCTCATCACACATAACCTTTGGAGCACGCGAAGCCATGCAGGTTTATCTTCCTTACTCCTCTTTTCCTCTACAAGCCTGGCCTTGTTTCTTGTATAAGAAACTACAAAGGGCGTTGTCCTCTGCCCTTTCGTATCCATAACAATTCTGGACTTCTCGCATTTCAATTGGGCAAAAACAAAAACAAATTAAAAAATAGTTGCAGCATCTAATACCCTATTATAAAGGGCTCGATGGAAGTAAGACAACCCCATCTTCCCTATACTTGCTAGGTCCACTTTATCAGTATAATCTTCTGCATGTACAAAGCCAGTAAGGTCTTTGTCCTCCTCGACACCAAAGGAGTCCTTGTTGCCCCCTCTGTTTGACCTTATAGTGAAACTCATGGCTCTTCTTCCTAAAGCGGCCATGTAATTTGCAAGAGACATCGTATTAAAATATGCCATACTAAACCACGACTGGACAGGGGCCAATATGCCTCCCACTACATCAATACATGGTGCCTTGGGCAAATCCCTGACTCTTGAAGGTCAAACACCATTTTCTTTAAATTTTGCCTCCTTGGTGAGGCTCTCTCCACTGGGGTCAAATTCGAGCTCCACCACAATCTGAGGATAATTCAAAACAAGGCACAAACCAGACTTGGTTTGGGGAAACTCTCTCACCACATCACTAGGCTCAATATCCTCTGTCTGTTCAGAGATTGGAGGCTCAACACGTTGTCTTTGACATGGCCTGCAATTAGCATCATCATCTATAAAGAGATCACGAAGCTTTCTATTTACAGATGTAACTCCCCTGCATCAATCATAATTTGATAAAAAATTATTTCATCCTGCACTTCGTCATCCAAATCCATAGGTTCATATTCTTCTATAAAATTGTTTACGGAAAGGTCTTCTCCCTCTTCAGCAACAACCTCTACTTGGGTGTTCAACAATTTTTCCTCAACATCCTTTAACTTGTCTTGAAGTTGAGCTTCTCTCAAAAGGGCATTTTGTAAATCTTGTCGAAGAGCAAATATCTTGGCTTGTGTATTGCTACGATGATTTTCTAGAGCTATTATGAGATTCTCTAGCTCAAGATGCCTATCAATCAGTACATCATCAAACTTGTTGCTACTATTTACTCTTATTCCATTTAAGCTTTCCATCAATTCTTTTTCCAATATAATTCTCAAAGTCTCAACCTCCAAAATTATTACCAAGGAATCCCCTATAAAATACAATAGATCCGTGAGTAAGAAATTTTCCTCCTTAAGTCTCATAATTTTTTCCTCTTGATATTTTTCAACATCATTTGTTTCATCTTCTTCAAGCTCCTATTTACTCGCCTCAGCATCCTTTTCTTCAACCAAATCCTCCTCATCTTTCCATCCATCCCACCAATGTACATGGTGTTTCATTTCAACTTCTTCTTCTTCCTTCATCTCTGTTCAAGCCAACCTAGGCTTTGTTACCAATTGTTAGTTTAAATCGAGCATAAAAACATGATAATCAAAAATAAAACAAAGAAACCAAAAGATAAACGAATACACAACAATGCATAACACGAAGAAGTTTAACGTGGTTCACCATTACTGGTTACATCCAGTAGAAAGCAAGGAAATATCTTCATTAATCAATCATAGGTTACATGGCCTGTACTCATCTATTTATACAATCATATTCAGCTATAAAATGAAGAAACTAGAAAGCAAAATGATCATGTAGCCATTGAGCTTCATATTCCCAACACATACTATTAATTGCACCAAAATACTAAATTCTATAATGAAATTGGGATGCTAAAATATTGAAGTTAGAAAGAATAAACCAACCAGTAACGTTTGTTTTATTATGCCATCAATATTTTTTCTCCTGTTCTAAGCCTTCTTTATATAGGATGTCCACTCACACTGTGTGCGTGATTTGCAGAATATCCCAACGAATAAGTGTATCAACCACCTTGTATAACATGCCTACCCACAGTATGTGCATGACTACAGAATGCGTCAAACATCCATTGAAACTCACAATTTGTTGTACTCATGCCAAAAGTGGTTTTTTCCTATCTTTCATTACGTGTGCTTGCATTCTTATGTTTGACTATATGCTACCCTTTAAGAATATTCTAACAAAAGAACTTTCATCGATTTTATTCTTAAAGTACCAATTTTTTCTTGGCAAGAAATTTTAGCAAATCTGAAATCTAAAGTTATCAACAAGTGAGCCCAGGAGTACAACGGTCTAGCGAAGACATGGGGATTGTGAGTGCAATGGCCCAGCAAGGGTTTGAATCTTGATTGTCACTTCCCCAACAAAATATTTTAACCACAATACTATTCGTTCAAAGACCAAAAATTTCTAATTCTCTTACTAATCTAGTAATTTTCAATTTTCTACAATGATTGGTTCAACACTTGTTTTCTTAATTTTTAATTCAATGAAAATGAAAATTTATGAACATAGATTAGACTTGAAAATCAGATTTGATCATAACATTAAATACAACCATTCATACTAACAATTGTTGATACTCCTATTCAATAACTTTGTATACTTGACTCAAAATTTATATTAGGTCTTTAGTTTCTTGATGTATTGGTTTGTTATAGATTTATTAGCCAAAGATAAAACCACCAATCTATGACCTTTCACTTATAATCATTGTCAAAAGCACATTTTATAGCTGCCATATTCAGTTGGTTAGGGATATGAGCAAAATAAATGAATCAAAATTAGAAACCAAAATACTCAATAATAGAAATCTTCTATTAAAAAAGAAGATCAAAATTCTCTTTATTAAAAAAAAAGAAAAGTTATGATCATAAAGTCCATTTTAGAGAAAAACAGTTTTCATTCAAGTAGCTAATACATGAATCATATGACCCTCTATTACAAATTATTTTACAATTTTGACAAGGATAATAAGAGTCTTCTAGATAACTAAAATTCTAACAACTCTTATTTATTTATTGAACAAAGAAAATTTACAATTAATAAAAGTCACCTACAATTTTCACAACACTTAGTAATGGACTAGTAAAAGTAGTACAAACATGAAAAATATGTGATCTTTGATTTTAATATTATAGTCTAATTATTGTTTTCTTTCCTTAAAAGATAATTCCATATTTAAGGTTTACTATTATATTTAAGATATGTCATTAAATAGTATTTTAATTGATAATGAACCCACATATTGAATAAAGTTGAGCACTGAATTTTTTGAAAACTTATCTAATCTTTTAGTAGCCCTTAGTATTATATGTGAAGAAAATAGATACACAAAATCTTAAAATTTCTTCCTTACAATGTTCAATCAAAGAAAAAATGTCAATGTTGTTTTTTTAGTGGAGAATTTGTTTATTATAATACAATAATCATTCAAAGAATTATCTGAAGATGCTAATATATTTATTATAAAGTCAATGCAATTTAGAATAATAAGAATTTTATAAAAAAAAAAAATTGTAATATATGAGAAAATGATGCTACTATATTTATAGTTATATTTCAAGTTAGATTATTGATTTGAATATATGGTTAAGAAATATAAAAGTGCAAAAGTAAAAACATGTGTCACATTTTAGACCAACTAAATAGTTTCAGAGGATTGAGCTGAAACCTTTTAGAATAAAATAGAATAAAAAGAAAATAAAAAACAGCCACAGCATCTTGCGGACAATAGCTAAGGGGCTACGGTGCTGCGCAAAGGTGCCATCAGTGTTTCAACCAAAATCTTGCCAGTCTCTTTTTTGCAAATTTTATGTGGCTTTTAAAAAAAAAAAAAAAAAAACTTGAGTATGGTAATCTTTAAATTAGGCAAGTTAGGTTTTCTTATTTTTTCCAAATCCTCTATCATCAAAACTTCACAATTACCAATATATTCTAAATTCTAGGCTTATAATCATATTTGCCTAAGTTATCAACTATCTTCCATGGTATTCAAATTACCATAAATAAAAGTATAACTAAATTGATAATAGAAAGAGAATCAAAAAATTCCACTGACGTTGCAAAATAAAGCCAACACTAACTAGTCTTATCACAATATCACAAGGGAGACACTTCTAGCATTGTATTTCTTAATCTTTTCACACTACTTTCTAGATCATGTATGAGGGTTTTAATATGGTTTATAGCATACTTTATTAAATGTGGGAAGAATCATATGTAGTGAAAAAAAAAAGAAAGAGAGAGGCAATGCTATCATATGTTCAATAAATTAGGGATTTTGGATCCTAATGTTATTCATTACCATTATATTTTCTTGTATAAAGGTTCTCAAAAAATTTAGCAGGCCATGTTGTTAGGTTCTCCATAATTACATTTAACACCAATATCTCTTCTTCTTACACTTTAACATCAAACAATATCCCTCCATATTTTTTATTTCCCCAAGTCTCATTTCAAACCAAATTTCACACAACCACTAATATTTCACATAGACTCAGTTTTTATCTAGATACCATACTCACACATAGAGCCTCTTTTACACATATCTAATCATTCAAAAGAATGAGAATTCACTTTATTAAAAAAATTATATCCTCCACTCAAATCAAACAATTCACGCCATCAGTCCTTGTACACAGTATGAGTAACGAAGACAAAAAAATGTTTTTTATTTTTTTATAATGATTTACAAGTTATTATAATTCTAACCACTTAATAGGCAAAATCAGTTTATGTTTATAATATTAATTTAAAATTTTTCAAACATAAGAAATAAACTATCATTTTAATAAATATTTTACTTTTTAAATGTGATTTTATTTGGTTAAATACATGAAAATATGTTACTATGCACCATATTTGCTATATTCTTATATGGATAGATGTAAGGTTTTTGAAGGGTTCCATAAGGTCACTTATAGTAATGGAGTTAGACATGCATACAAATTTTACTAATATTTTTAAGTTAGAAAAATATAAATATCTTTTAATAAATTTTCTACTATTTAATGTGCTACTCTATAGTGAGGAACATAAATATCTTGATAGATCCACTAAAATTGGTAGTTATACTAAATATTTATAAATATTTATATTTATAATTTTAATGGTGAGAAATATATATTTTTTCTTTTTTTTCTCTTTTGGATTTACTTTATTTTATTTTCTCAAAAGCAATGATTAGTGCACAAGTGACATTATCTTATGTGAAAGTTTATAATGAACCAAAATTTATCCCATGAATTTAGATTAAATCTTTAATTTTAGCATCCCTTATACTAGATCACATATCTATGTACAAAACTAATCCAATTGTGGCCACCACCTTGGAGCTCCATTTTGCTACATTTAGTTGGAAGAACTTTCATTTTCATAAACAATGTAACTATGTGCACAACTAAGATCAACTAATAAAAGTAAATTGTTGAAAATTACATGATCTATGTGGGTCAAGTCAAAGCCCACCTTGATTCATTCATTCAAAATTGGAATTGAATTCTCCTCGAAGAACTTGCAATCCCTTCATGCTTGGTAGGTGCATAAAAAATTAAAATGCATTAAAGAAGGATCATCGCTAGTATATATTCAAAGCTTAAGAACCTTATCTACTAGAAAACTACCTCATCCTCTAGGGCCACCATTCTATTCATTATGTCTAATTTATTTTGGTTCCTTTCACATAAATAGAATATATTTCACATCACCTTATTTATCATGACCAAATTTTTTTTTAAGGGAATTTAGAGGATATCATATGTATAATGCATTTGATTTCATACAACTTCCTCCATATAGTCTCATCCAAAAATCTCCTTTATAACCACTAACATTCTCCCACCCTAGTAGAAGAAGACCATTCTCATCCTTAGGCTAGTTCTATTTAATTTGAATGTGATTTGGCATAATTAATAGATAATCTCACTACTATGTTCATCACTATAATCCATTTGATTATATATGAAATTTGAAGAGTAAGGTATGAATGTACTAGAAAGGTGCCATTTAATTTCATGTATATAAATTTTTTAATCCTTATGTTGTATGAATTGTAATAAATCTACTTATGTTGTATGAATTAAATTATTTTTAGTACATATTTTAAATTAGTCATGATACATGTATAGTTAAATATTAAATAGCATTTTAATTTTAACTTAACTAATTTTTTTTCTTTTTAACTACATGTAGATATTTTTCACACATGATTTATGAAAGTTCAAATCCTTCGTCTAAGGCTAGTGTTCACCATGATGGTGACAAAAGTGCTCATCAGTCTAGTTTATTAACCACTGATGATACCGATTCTAGGGCTTGACTTTATGTTGAAACCATTGATAGATTACAACTTTCTATACAACACCCCTATCCTACCAAATAGAGAGACAACACTTAGTATTATGGATGAGCTACGACATATGATTTACACTATTAGAAGATATACTCCCTATCATGATATTAGTGTTGATTCCTTTTATATGTCTCTTTTTATAGTGCTGTTAGTAACACTAGATTGAAAACCATTTGTAAGGATGTTTCTACTACTAATGTTCATACTATGTTCCCTTATTATTTGGGTAAAGATAGAGTTATATTTTATCTCATCACTAGGTGCACTGATGCACTTGTGACACCATTCATATCTCCTAAATGGTTGGTAGCTCATCATTGCCCGTTTATTTTTGCAAATTATTGCATGCAGAGTTTCATTTACAGTATGATGTCTATTATACATATTTTCCATCATATGCTTAGTGGGGAGAGGCAAATTTCATGACAAGTTTAGATATCTAGATTCATTGGCACCCGTTAATAAGCAAGCATTAGTTGGTCAAAAACTTTTAGTTCTTACAAAAGGTTTGGAGCTAGCACATGTCGTAGATAGTGCACTGATGATACTGGATGAAACATTTTTCCTAGAATTGTAGCTATTGCCACTTATGTTGATCATATGTCATCAGATTGTGTTGGGAGATATATTAAATTTGAATGTTACCATTCCTCAAGCTATCTATGATACATTTACTAGCTATGATTCTTACATTCGTGCCAACATACCATCTCTTGTTGATGTTGTATTGTTGTCTAAGATTGATCTATTACATCACATGAGTGTTTGCCTCTTGAGCAATCTATTAGATGCCTATCAGTTTATTTATTCTAAATATGGGATCCCTCTCCATGACGTATCAACACATGTGATATGATGTCTTGGAAGACCAACTTCTAGTAGCCATGGTGGAAGATATTTTGAGGGTGTAGTGAGACAAGAGGATATTTCAATACATCCTCCTCCTCAACATACATCAACATACCCTACATCTCCTCCTCAACATACATAAATTGCCCCTACACCTCCTTCTCAACATACATTCGTTGATCCTATACCTCCTCTTTAGTATACATCTGGTAACCCTACTCCTCCTCCTTAGAATATGACACAACTGCAATTTCCTACAGTTCTCCCCTAACATATGCAACATCATTCTACAACTCATATTGTAGTTCAAGGCCTTTATACTAGTTTTCTTATGGATATAGTTGTTGATAATGTGTTTTTCCATTCTTTTGAGGTGTTGAATGGTTGTTGATCAACAAGTACAATGACTTTAACACTATTATGTGGTAAATTTATGCAAGGATGATGAGAGGATGAAAAAAAAATTATATTATGGGCTCATGTATGGCCAAGAAGATATTATATGGGATATTCAAAGGTCTAAGATTTCACATGTAGTTTCGATGAAAATGACTCTAACTTAAATGGGTAAATTGATGGTACTTTTTGAATCATACTCTACTTTATTTATAATATTTGTTAGTGATATTTTTCATAGGGTCTATATTATCAACATAGTATCCCAATTATTTTACAAAATTTAAGGTAAAAATGTTAATTCCAACTCCACCATCTATTATGACATGTTTAACAATAATTTTATAAAGGGAGGCTTCAATATGAAGGGTTAAGGTATGAGATAGATTAGATGGTTGATCTCATATGGTAAATGTGAGAGAGTGTCAAGATGGAGATAGTTGTCCTATCATAACTTAAAATTTATTAATGTTAATGTATTGTAAGGATTTTTCTAATATGTTATTATGCATGAACAAGGTACAAATTAACTCCAAAAAGGATATGTTTTCTAGGTTTTCCCCTAGGTGTATAAGGAGATCATACTTATTAGTCATTTTAGATTATGATGGGGATCCTTGAATAGTAACATGATTGCTACGAGTAGTGACAAAACATATAGATAATTTAATAGTAACTATAGCTATTTGACTAGGAATTTCTTCAATTTGCAACATATAATGATTAGTGGGTTGGCAATTATTATTGTTGTAGTTATATGGAATCCCATAATAGGATAATAAAGTATCACCATTGTTCTATTTAGGAAAAGGGTTCTTGTACAAAACCAATTCATTGTTAGGAGAGTTATGGTATTCAACAAAAAAATCTCCTTCATTAATAAGGTCCTAGGTCAAAAGTTTAAGTCTCATACAAGTAGAGGTCTTATGTCCCTTTGTTTTATTATAGTCACAATAATAATTATTGTTAAACCAAAGGGATCCAATAATTTTCTCACAAATTAGTTTCATAGGTGGAATTTATATAGCATAAGCTTAAACAAGATTTTATAGGATTGTTTTGATAGGCTCGTCCACCATGGGGTAAATGTATTTCTAGGTGCTTGTTTACAATTTCCCTTAGGGATGGTATATTTTGTGTGGAAGCTTGGATTTTTTGGGATAAATATTGTGTGGAGATTTTAATATGTTGGACACATTTGGCATCAATGACACCATCTCTAAAAATATTTTTCTTCTAATTCTAAAACTAGGATTTGACACTAGAGTGGATCTAATCTTTATATTTGTTCTCTTCATAGATTTTGACTATGCAGGTTATCAATAAGGGCTTCTTTGATACTAACTACTTTTTCAATTATCTCATCAAAACAATTGGCACATTTAATACACAAGTGGAAGCACCCATTTCTTGGTTTATGTTTTCGATATAGATTTTACTAGTTGTGTGTTAGGAATAGGCTAAGGAAATCTGCTAGCAAGGTATCTCCCCTTTGCTAAGAAAGAGGCAAATATTTCCCCAATCTATTTTGTGTATTAAATAAGTCATTCATGGTGATTTTTCATTCTATGTTGTAGGAAAATTGAGTGACAAATTCTGTGGCTAGTTTGGAAATTTTATCAATGGCCCCATGTCACTTAAGGTGTGTAAACCAATCAAGATATTTTACTCATAAACTCATAAGAAAGATTGTAAAAATATAGCCATAAAGATAAGATATCTCTTGACATATGATATAAAATTCCTTAAGGTGTTCCCTACAGTCCCTATTTCCTTCCTTTTTATCAAAATTATAAATCTCGATATTTTGAGGGAAGGGTATGATGGTGAAAGACTTGTAAAAATGATATGGATATAGATCTTGAAAGGTATAAGCCTTCTTTGAATGTCCTAGTTGAAGGTGCATAAGGGTATTGATTTATTTTCGACCTCCGGTTGGTGATCTAGTGAAATTATGAGGTATAGGTGGCTCATAATGAGAAATTAGAGGTTGAGTTGTTTGAATTTTTAAAGAGGTAAAGATTTAAAGGGATTGGAAGTTTGGGAAGTATGTGTGTTGTTGAATGGTCTAGAAGTAGAAACATCAAGTCAAGTGATGGAAAGTTGTGGTTATCGTATGCTTGATGAAATTGGTTGACTATTTCTATGGTTGCATAATGTAGAATATTAATACATAAGAATGAGGCAAGATTATGTTTTTTTATTTTTGAAGTAATAGGCTAATTAGAGGTGGATGCCTTATGTGTGAGATTTTGAGGATTAGAAGGTTGGAGTGTGAAGGGATTTTGTTTGACGATCTACATTTAAAAATATTGTTCATTCTTTTTTTGAAAGTTTAGCACTTGAATTAGCGAGTACAAGGTAATATTGTTCATTATTTTTTTAAAAGTAATGATACATGTGGTCCATTGTTTGGGGATGTTTGGAATATTATTCTAGGGAATACTCATTGAAATTGGACTCTAGAGGGACATTGTGTGAAAAATGAAATATCTTATCTAGGAAAACCTTGTAAAGGACTTCCTCAAATAATATTCTTTCATTGGATAGAGAGGTTGGAAGATTTGGTGAAGCAATGAGTTAAATCCTAGTTTGTGACCTAGTGATGGACATAGACCTTAAGGATACATGTTTTAAAATTATGAGATGCCTAGGAAGAAGTGGTAAAGGATATAATTTAAGTTTTGAATTCAGATTAGAAATATCATTGGTACAACTTGAAAGCACTAAGGAAACCTAAAGTAGATTGGATGGATAGATAATCAAGAATGTTTTAAGTGATTCTAGGTCCTTAACAAGGACATGATAAGCCTACTTAGGCTGAATAGTCCTTAAGAAAGAGTAGATTGAATAAGATAATGAGAGATAGTCAATAGCCATAATAGGTTTAGAAAATCCCCATAATAGGTTGAGTAAATGATAGAGTAACTTAGGTTCACCAGTCCCTAAGTTGTGATTAATAAAACACACGTAAAAATCAAGGAATTAGATTAACCTTCAAAAAGCTTAAGTTTTTTATGCATATGAATATGGATATGGAATTGAGGGATAAGATATATGAAATAATTGCAATGGATGATACAATGGATGACTCAAACCCAATCAAAGGTCTAATAAAGTCAGGTATGTTATGATAGTGATGAAGAGGCTGGTAGTAGTAGGTTGATAAACCCACCTACACACCTTGGTCTTCTTTACCTTGAGTCTCCCACATAGCTATGATTCACACCTCAATTGTGAAATCAAACTCTTACCCCTATCCAAGGATGGAACAACACTTATACCAACTTCCTAAGGCCTATCAAGATCTTCCACAATACTATTTTTGAAGCACATGACAAATATTGGCTTTTAAGGACTAGAAAAGCCTACCAGTATAGGTCTACTAGCACAGGTTTCACAGGTTTACTAGCACAGGTCTACTGGTTAGTAGCCCTATTTCTCTATCTTTTAGAAATTTTCTCTAGATAACACCTAAAAAAAATTTAGGTTTCAAACACCCTTTTGGGATGACTATCAAATTCAAAAAGATTGGATTTCCACCCTATTCCTGCACTCTTCAACACTTACTTGGGTCATTGGCCTAATTGATCAGGTTAGACCGGTTTCACAAAAGAGGTATATGAAATTGGGATCACGGGATGGTTCCAACTCTTCAACAAGTTTCTTCTATGTTCAAATACTCCAATTCTATCAATTCAACTCATCATCTCATCATTGTTCATTGTATGCTCTATGAAACTCATCTAATCTAATCTAAACCCTCAACCTATTTAGACTAGGGCTCTGTGGTAATGCACCAATCAACTCCTCTGACTTTGCCCCTCTGAAATCTCAAAATACATGTCCCTAAATTGCATTCTGCACATGGCCATCATATCCCAATGAGTAGATTGTGAGTTAGGGTCTTATTTGCATTGTAACCCTTGAAAATGGAGGTTTTCAAACCTATAGAAGATAAATGCTTATAACTTCCACTAAAGTTTACTTCAAGAGGTTAGACCAAATGCATTGGAAAGATGTTTCAGGATTCTTTCTAACCAGATAAAAAATTAATCAGTATTTCTCACGCTATGTATGGATCGTACGAAAAAATATTACTGTATGGCGAAATCAAATTTCTTCTATTCACTTTCTGAACCAAACTTTACAAAACTTTCAACTCTCCTCCTTCCTATGGTTGTCCAAACATATATAAACCTTTTCCAATGTCCATAACCAAATTTTGAATAGTTAGGACCGTTGGGGAAGTAGTTGGCATCCTACCGGTAACTTTAAAAATTTTCTTGAAAACAAATACAAAATTTTGCAACTTAGGACCAATATCAGTTATTAACCACCTATACCTTATGGAAACACATCCAAGGTCATTATTTAGTCCAAACATGTAAGACAACATCCTATACATACTAACACTGAAAATCCAAATTCCAAGCCTTCATGGCCTAATAGACCTATAGGTTTATATGCTCACCTAAGAGATTATTGACCATACAAATAGGCATTCAATTACATCAAGGGTGATCACTGATCCAACCCATTATTACATCATAAATGAACCTATAGACATGACCATGTGCTGGAAAATAGATATGTAATGGAATTTTCTCTGCACCATACTCTTGGGCCCAAAAGAAACTCAAGTCCCTTGAGTTAGGATGTTTGCAAAGTGAGTTTCAGTCTTCTTAATGGCCTTTGAAGTCATCCATGTAGCATCTTCTAAAGGTTGATTCTTCCATTTGACTAGGTACTCCAAGTAAGTCTTCCTTCTTGTTTGCTTGATTACCCTTTGATCTAAAATGCACTCAATCTTAGGTTTGAGAGGGGAAGGAATTCCTTCCAACGTAACTAGACTAGAAGAATCAGATGGACCTACAACACAAACATCATCCACATAACCTTTATATGTATATATATCAGATACATTGAATATAGGTGACAGTGGCACAACAAGGGGTATATCTATTTTTCTATGCATTGTTTCCAGATCTTTTGAGGACCTTGAAAGGACCTATCTTCTTCATAAGCAACTTGGTGTACTTCTCCTTAGGGAGTCTTGCTTTGTTTAAATGAATCATCACCATGTCTCCCACTTTAAACTAAACATCTCTCCTTGTGACATTTGCTACTTGCATATACTTTTTGTGGTTTGTATCAATCTATCTCGGACTTGTTGATGTATGTCTCTCATCACTTCAGCAAAATCATCTTCCTAAGTAATTTTGTCAATATTTTGCACTTCTCTGAGTTCAAGAACACCTCTAGGATGGGTTCCATATACAATTTGGAAAGGACTCAGTCCAGTACTTCTATTCACAGAGTCATTATATGAGAATTATCCTTGTGGGAGAATAGTATCCCAAGTGACCCCATGGTCCTTAGTCAAACACCTCAAAAAATTACCAAGGGATGTATTAATCACCTTTGTCTATCCATCAGATTGAGGGTGATAAGTAGAAGAGAAGGATAAATTTGTCCCTAACCTATGCCAGAAAGTCCTCCAAAAATGTCCTACAAACTTAGGATCCCGGTCTAAGATAATGCTCAAAGGTAACCCATGAAGTCTAACAACCTCCTTGAAGAACAAACCTGCAATATTGGAAGCATCATGTGTAACTATGCATGGCAAAAAGTGTGCCATTTTGGAAAACTAGTCTACCACAACATAGACACTGTGATAACTTGATTTAGTCCTAGGAAGGCCTAAGACAAAATTCATACTAATCAAATCCCAATGTTTCATAGGGATTGGTAAAGGAGTATAGAGGCCTACATTTGAACTTGTACCTTTAGCTCTTTGACACACCACACACTCTGAAACAAATTTCCTCACATCTAATTGCATTCTTGACCAAAAATAAAACCTTCTAACCAATACAAGTGTCTTATCAAGTCCAAAATGTTCTGATAAACTCCCACGATGCTTTTCCTTGACAATATTCTCTCTCATTGAGAAATTAGGCATACAAAGCTGACTAGCCTTAAAAAGTAAACCTTCTTGAAGCATATACTTAGAAAAATCAATATGATACCTTTCATTCATAGCTTGAAAAACCTCATAAGCCTCCTTGAACTCTGCATCTTCTTGGTACATGTCCTTCATAGCAGTGATTCCAATTCTTTCTAATTAAATTTCTTGGGTTACCAAGTTCCTCCTGTTAAGGGCATCTGCAGCTTTGTTGGCCACTTCCTTCTTATGCTTGATAGTGAATGTGAAGGCTTGAAGTTACTCCATATATTTCATATCCATGTGATTGAGTTTCTCCTTCCTATTCAAAAAAATTAAAGCATGGTTGTCAGTATAAGCAACAAATTCCATAGGTAATAGATAGCGCCTCCATTTCTTGAGAGATTGTACCAAAGCATACATTTCTAGATCATAGGTTGAGTATTTCTTTTTTCTTCATTTATCTTCTCATTGAAAAAGGCCACCGGCCTACCCTTCTGACTCAAGACTCCTCCTATAGTTTTCTTAGATGCATCACATTCAATAGTGAATACCTAGTGAAAAGCAAGAAGGACTAAGATGGGTTTTTCTGCAATATTTGTTTTCAAATACTCAAAAGACTTGTTAGCTTAATCATTCCAAGCAAATTGACACTTTCTTCCACCCTTGATGGTATCTATCATAGGAGCACTAACCCCACAAAAAATTCTTATAAACTTCATATAAAAGCTTGATAAGCCATTGAAACTTTTTACCTTGCTTGCAAATCTAGGTGTGGACCAATTAAGGATTGCCTCCACCTTTTATGGATCCATTCTCAGATTACCTTTGGAAATAACAAATCAAAGAAACACCAATTCTTCCTATAAGAAAACACACTTGTCCAAGTTGACCTTCAACTACTCCTCATACAACCTTTTCAATACCAAATCCAAGTGCATCAGATGTTCATTTCTATCCTTACTAAAAATTAGTATAGCATCCAAATATACTACCACAAAATGATTGATAAAGGGTTTAAGAACCTCATTCATTAACCTCATAAATGTACTAGGGGCATTGGAAAGACCAAATGACATTACCATCCATTCAAACAAGCCTTCATTGGTCTTAAATGTTGTCCTCCATTGGTCTCCATCTCTGATTCTAATTTGGTGATAACCACAATCACTTTTCAAGTCTATTTTGGAGTAGTACTTGGCCTCTCGTAGACAATCCATCAAATCCTCTATTATTGGCATTGGGAACCTATATCTTATTGTTATCTTGTTAATAGCCCTAGAGTCTGTACATAGCCTCCATTTCCCTTCTTTCTTAGGGGCTAGCACTGTTGGAACTACACATGGGCTTATACTCTTTCTAATGAACCCTTTCTCAAGTAACTCTTGGATCTATCTTGCAACTTCTAAATTTTTTTAGGGGTCAGTTTATAGGCCGCCTTGTTATGTAGGGTAGCACTTGGTATAAGGTCTATGCAATGACCGATTTCTCTTTGAGGAGGTAAGGTATTTGTGGTACTGTCTGCAACTATTCCCTTGTACTTATCTAGCAGATCTCAAACTTCTTTAGGACCTACCTTGCTTTCTATCTCTTGGTTCTTAGGTTGCTTCTTAGGTTCATCCCTAGGCTTGACAACTATGGCAAAGAAAGGAGCATCCTTCTCCTTCAAACCTTTCACGAACTCTTTATCATCTACTAGCATGACACTAGTCACAAGGTGCTTATCCTTACTGTCATCCAGAAGAGGTGTCATAGTGAAGTTCACCCCATTCTTGGTGATGGTGTAAACATTCTTCCTTCCCTCATGTCTAGCATCTACATCATATTTCCAAGGCCTGCCTAGTAGAACATGACAAACATCCATTTCTACTACATCACACAACACCCTATCTTTGTATTCACCTATTGAAAGTTCTACCCAAACTTGCTCACTAATCAGGGCTTTTTGACCTATGTTCAACCAAGACACTTTATAAGGATGGGAATTAGGTATTATTTGCAAGTTAAGTTTAGTAACCATTTCAACATAATCTATCTTATCTATGGATCTGGAATCTACAATGGCCTTACAAACTTTACCTTGTATCTTCCAGGTGGTTCTGAAAAGAGACATCCTCTGAGGTGGTTCTTTGACAGTTGGCACCT
Organism: Cryptomeria japonica; assembly: GCF_030272615.1. Lineage (NCBI taxonomy): Eukaryota > Viridiplantae > Streptophyta > Pinopsida > Cupressales > Cupressaceae > Cryptomeria > Cryptomeria japonica. Next base: position 586,194,064 of record NC_081412.1, on the reverse strand, counting down.
TCAAGAGGGTCCTATTGATCATCAAGAGTTGTCCTTGCTCTGGATCTGTAGACTTTGAATCTAATGTGTTGTAGGAGGTCTTTCTTTGACTATCTTCTTCTTGTATTCGATGTGCCCTCCTGTCACCTCCTTGGCTACCATTTCTTAGTTTCTCAGGACATTTGAATGACTGATGACCAACTTGGTTGCATGAAAAACACCTACCGGTAAAGATACTAGGTCCTCTTCCACCAAATCTTCCTCTACTATTTCCCCTCCGTCCTCTAAATCTACCTCTGTTCCCTAATTCTCCCTCTTGTTCCTGATGGCTGGACTCTCCTTAAGATTTAGGAGATGATCCTCTTCCATTGAATATACCTTTGCCTCTAAAACTTGTACCCTTTCCTCTATTATTGTGTTCTCCTCTCTTTTTTTTCTTCTCCTCAATCCTAAGTGTCATCTGAAAATACTTGTGCACCGATTCATGGTTAAACAAACTCAGATTATCTTGAATACTAAACTTAAGACCATTCATGTACCTTACTAGCTTTTGTGTTTCGCTCTCTGCCATATTTTATTTAAGGGTCATCCCGTGGAACTCCTAAGTGTAAGTACTAACATCCAAATCTCTTTGCCTTAGATTTTGTAATCTCTTGTGTAAGTTTATCCCATAGTCCTTAGGTACAATCTACCTTTTGATCTCTATCTGCATCTTCTTACATGAAATTATAGGTCTCTTTCCTTCTTCATCTCTTTCATTTTGTAGAAAGTTCCACCAACTAAGATTTGTACCTGTCATTTTGGATTTAGCCACCTTCACCCTTTGGTTTTTAGGTACCTCTTCACATTCAAAATAATTGACCATTGCTTCTATCCAATCCATACACTCTTCTAGATTCATCTTTCTAGAGAATGTAGGTAGTTCTTCTCTATTGTCTCTTCTTCCTACCCTATTGAGGGCTTCAACAAATTGCCTTTGATCTGCCAATAACAATGGTCTCTCTTCTTCCTCTTCTCCTTCTCCATCTGATGCTGATGCATATCCCTTTCTTGCCTCGTCTTTCTCCAGCCTTTCTATCTCCTCCTCCATCTTTTTATTCTTAGCCGTTGCTCCCTCACTATCTTGGCTAACTCCATGTTTGTCATGGGTCTAGTCCAAACCTCCTCACTATTCTTTGTTCAATCTTCCATTACTTTATTCTTCTACAAGGCTCTTCCAAAGCTCTAATACAACCTGATGCAGAGGCTGGCAGCAGTAGGGTGATAAACCCACCTACACACCTTGGTCTTCTTTACCTCTAGTCTCCTTCACGGCTATGATTCACACCTCAACTGTGAAATCAAACTCTTACTCCTAAATAGGGATGGAACAACACTTCTACCCACTTCCTAAGACCTATCAATATCTTCCATAATACTATTTTTGAAGCACAAGACAAATATTGGATTTTGAGGACTAGACAAGCCTACTGGTATAGTTCTATCGGCATAGGTTTCAAAGGTTTACCAGTATAGGTCTACCAGTTAGTAGCCCTATTTCACTATCTTTTAAAACTTTTCTCCAGATAACACCTCAAACAAATTTAGGTTTCACACACCCTTTTGGGATTACTAGGAGATTCAAAAAGATTGGATTTCTACCCTATTCTCTCACTCTTCAACACCTACTTGAGTTATAGGCCTAATTGATCAAGTTATACCAGTTTCACAAAAGGGGTATATGATAATGGGATCACATGATGGTTCCAACTCTTTAGGAAGTTTCTCCTATGTTCAAATTCTCCAATTCCATCAATTCAACTCATCATCTCATCATTTCTCATTGCATGCTCAATGAAACTCATCTAATATAATCTAAACCCTCAACCGATTTAGACTAGGGCTTGGTGGTAATGCACCAACCAAATCCTCTCATTTCGCCCCTCTCGAATCTCAAAATACATGTCCCTAACTTGCATTCTACCCATGGCCATCAGATCCCAGTGAGTAGATTGCAAGTTAGGGTCTTATTTGCATTCTAACCCTTGAAAATGGAGGGTTTCAAACCTATAGAAGATAAACGCTTATAACTTCCACTAAAATTTACTTCAATAGGTCATAACAAATGCATTGAAGCTCAGGATTCTTTCTAACTAGATAAAAAATTCATTAGTAGTTCTCACGCTCTGTATGGATCGTATGGAAAAATATTACTGTATGGTGAAATAAAATTTGTTCTATTCACTTTCTCTGCCAAACTTTACAAAACTTTTGATTCCGGTCCTTCCTACAATTGTCCAAATATATATAAACCTTTTCCAACATCTATAACCAACTTTTGAATAGTTAAGACTGATGGAGAAGTAGTTGGCATCCTACCGGCAACTTTAAAAAGTTGCTTGACAACAAATGCAACATTTTGCAACTTAGGACCAACATCGGTTATTAACCACCTAGACCTTATGGAAACACATCCAAGGTCATTATTTACTCCAAACACCTAAGACAATAGCCTAGACATACTAACATTGAAAATCCAAATTCCAAGCCTTCATGGCCTAGTAAACCTCTAGGTTTATATGCTCACCTAAGAGATTATTGACCATACAAATAAGCATTCAATTGCATCAAGGGTGATTAGTGATCCAACCCATTATTACATCATAAATGAACCTGTAGACACCATGTGCTAGAAAATAGATGTGTAATGAAATGTGCTCTGCACCAGATAGGATTCTTAGTAAAATGTCTTTGGAATGGTGGATTTAACACAAAAATATAGGTTTGGTTTTATGAAATGTTTTAATTTTTTACTTTTTTACTTCTAAAATTTTTCGGCTTTGAATTTTTATGATTTTTGCATTTTTTTCATTTTTAAAAATTTTCACAGTTAACCTCCTTTTTACATCATAATAATTTACTTTGTGCAAGTCTCATCATTATGGTTTTATACAAAATGAAAGATTCTAACAAATGGCCAAACTATGTCACCTCAATGTGGTACACCTAGCTTGTTATGTGAAGAGAAAGGCCACTAAACATTCATTTCATCTCAACTTTAAATGGGATGTCAACTCTTCCACATGAACACAAAATATAGAAAAGATGAAATAGTGAATAGACAAAAGGGTATTAAAAAAATACAAAATTGAGACACCTTTTATAAAATACTCTTCTACTTGTCAACAAACTTGCAAGATAAAAAGAAAAACTTACAAATACTAAAATCTGACTTCTAGGCTCTAGAGTGCCCATAAATCCACTACACTACTTGAACTTCTCTTTTCTCTCAATTTTTGTCGATGCATATGAAATACACATCAAATTATCAACCTTCTTCAATACCATTGTCCCATAATCTACCATTTAAGTACTAGACATCAATATTATTTTTTCCATCATGAAATAATAGGTTTTTTGTGAGACATATGACACTTTGATTACTACCTGGAGCAAAAATAGTTCCTTGGCATATCACCACATTGGAACAGAATTGTTTAGTATAGATGCATTTCTTAGAAATATGAGTAGTCATAATGTTCTTAACTTCTATAATGGATAGCATGGCTATAGACTATCACTTGCTCACATAAGTAATAATACCACCAAATATAGTGAAAACATGACTTCTAGTAGATATTTTACTATCAACTACTTAGTCCAATAAAAATCCATAAATCCATAAATAATTACCAAGTGTTATTCTAATTTAGATTTTCCTTAATAAGAAATGAAGTACTTAGAGGTTTGCACAAATATCCAAAGGCACTCTTCATTACATCCCAATGTACTTGTTCATGATTAGAAATTGAATAATTAAGGAATCTAACTCCTTGGGTGAAACCATATGTTAATATTCCAAAATCACTAACATAAGGTAATTGAAGCATACTCTTTATCTCATTAGGAGTAGTTAGTCAACATTAAACTAATAAATTAGTTCTTATTGAAATAAGTATACATAAATATTTGGAAGCTGACATGCTAAATATCTCAAACATTGACTTCACATACTTAATTTGACTCAACCAGCCTTTTCTTTTTTATCATCTCTCTCTTCTAATCCTCACCCTTAGGATGAACCTAGCCACCCAAAAATCGCCTATGTCAAAATATACTAGACATTGAGACTTCGATTTACAAACCATATTCATCTTATTATAGAAATAAAGCATATCATCAACATATAATGCAATAATAATTAAACATTAACTATCCACCTTATAATAGATTCAACGATACAATTTAGACCTTAGAAATACCAATACAATATAATACAAATATATCAAACTTTTGATATATCTTTAAAATATTTTTAAATGAATAGAAAGTAAATTTTTTTCACATTATTCAATATAATATTTAAATTTAAATAGTTATAATTTAAAATAAGAACTTATAGTGATTCATCTTTGTAATTGTAATTTAATATGAAAGTTTATGCATGTAAATCTATTCTCTAAGAGCACATTATCTTATAACTCACAACTAATTATTTTAACATTCTTGAGATTACATTTGTTATTTTTTAAGTGTATTCATCAATATTGTCTACTTTGTCTGCTATAAAGTAGTAATAGGATGCTTAAATACTACACATAAATGGACTTCACTAAATACTCAAGGTTAACTTTGGATCATTATTTTTTACCTTTATCTAATGTTTCATTTCATTACATTTTAAACTCGAGAAGTAGAACAATTAGTATAGCGTATTCACATCACAATAAAGGGAACATATGAACTCTAACTTGAAGCACGAACTATTGGTTGAGAGGGATCTCATCGTGGATATAGTCGCTACGCCAACACCTCCCACATGATAGAGCCGGATACAACCATGTACCACGTCAATAAGCCAAGCTTACGCGGATGAAGGGTCTAGGGCTTGAGGGACTCGAACTGATGACCTACGCTCTGATACCATGTAAATTTGCCATCACACCAAAAGCACGTACTTGTGGTTGAGAGGGATCTCATCGTGGATATAGTCGCTATGCCAACACCCCCCACATGATAGAGCCGGATACAACCACATACCATGTAGGATTCATACCTACTACATACCACATCGATAAGCCAAGCTTATACGAAGAAGGATCTAGGGCTCGAGGGACTCGAACTGATGACTTGCGCTCTGATACTATGTAAATTTTGCCATCACACCAAAAGTACGTACTATTGATTGAGAGGGATCTCATTGTGGATATAGTCGCTACGGCAAGATAACTCGAAAAGTGAATAGAACTTGCATTTGATTGAAAGGAAGCTCATACAGAGATAACGTGTTTTCCCAATGCCTCCTATAACCAAATAGTACATCTAACCCAATAAAATACATCGTTTTTCACATCATACTACGAATTCCACCAAAATACTAAATTCTGTAACGAAATTGGGATGCTAAAATATTTAAGCTAGAAAGAATAAACAAACCAATAATATTTGTTTTTATTACGCGATCAATATTCTTTTTACTGTTCTAAGCCTTCTTTATATAGGATGCCCACTCACACTGTGTGCGTGACAGCAGAATACTGTAACTGTCCATTTCAGCTCACACAATTTGTTAAGCTCACGCAAAAGTGATTTTTCCCTTTCTCACCAATGCTACCTTCTGAGAATATTCTATCAAAATTTTCATTCATTGAGGATTTTATTCCCGAAGTTCCAATATTTTTCTTGCAAAGGAATTTTACCAAACCTGAATATAATTATATGCCTACTTGAAGTGAATATTTCTAATTTTCTTTCTAATCTACTAATCTTCACTTTTCTAAGATGATTGGTTCAATTTTTTTTAATTTTTAACTTAATGAAAATAAAATTTATAAACATAGATTGGATTTTAGAAATCAAATTTGATTGTAAAATTAAACTTAACTATTAATTCTAACAATTGTTGTTACTCACATTCAGTGAATTACCTCTTTAATTTCTTGATGTAATGGTTTATTATAGATTTATTATATATCAAGAATAGTATTATTATTTAGTTTAATTCATTATTTAATTTATTATAAATTATAATTATTTAATATCGAATTTATTTTAATAGAATATATAATTTAAGTTTTTATATATAAATTTTTAATAACTTTATTTCAGAATTTTTACCAAAAATTAAAATATATTTTATTTTGATAAAAAGAGAAAAATTTCATTAAAAAAAATTAAAGGAGAGGATTTTGCACAACAAAGAAATGGGGAAGGATGATGAGGGTTTTGGAATAGACAAGTTGGAGAAAATTGTGGAATGATGTTTAAAAGAGCATATAGGTCTTATGACAATCACAAAACAATTGAGCATTGATAGGGAATTAATGCATAATCAAGAAATTATATGTAGATTTATCAGGGCTTGGAAGGACAGGGCAACGATAAATTAGTGCATCAAGTAAGTCTGGAAAATAGAATGCATCATTAAATTTTTTGGTGAAAAACTTCATTGTTGCCATTTTCACACTAGACAGACAGAGAGAGAGAGAGAGAGAGAGAGAGAGAGAGAGAGAGAGAGAGAGAGAGAGAGAGAGAGAGAGAGAGAGAGAGAGAGAGAGAGAGAGAGAATTTTAAAAGGTGATGTGTGGTCATTGAAGGGCTATCCTTTATATATTCAAATATGGTCACTCAATTTTGACCCCTTGGAATGTAATCCCTATGATTCCCAAAGGTGATGTGTGGTCATTGAAGGGTTATCCTTTATATATTCAAATATGGTCACTCAATTTTGACCCCTTGGAATGTAATCCCTATGATTCCCCAATTTGGATTCACTTATACAATCTATCCATCGAATACTAGTCAGAACAATGTCTGGAAAAAAATGGTCATTCTTTGGGTACATTATTGGAGATAGATTTTGATTTGGCCAATGGAGATTTATATATAGATGCAAGGTTGAAAATAGTAGCAATAAGGACTATTCCAAAAGAAATTATGTTATGCGCCCTGAATAAACATTGGAGACAATAGGTGGAGGTGGAAGAAAGAAAATATTTTTGTCTAAAATGCAGAGGTAGGGATCACACTGAATCAAACTATCAAAGCAAAGATCATGGACAACCTAGATGGACTCCTAAGAAAGTGAATCCTTTGAATAAAAATTTCTTGAGGATTCAATTATGGTAGATATAGATAAGGGAAAAGAGAACGAGTGTCCAAAGGAGAGAGTTTTGGGAGGGGAACTTGTTCTTATTGACTCATTTCTATCAAACTAGACAACTTCAAATTATAAACCTTGGAGAATTCCTCTAGGTAGAAATTCAAGTCTTTCATCAATGTTTTGGGAGTGATAGATAAGGGAAACTTACAATTTAGTGGCCATAAGGAGAATGCAAGGATTGAATTCCCTACCACTTTGAAGAGGAATGGAGATGTGGAGTTGGGTCCCAATAGTGCAATCATAATGGGGATGCACAAAGTAATGAGTTTGGATGAGGAAGCTATGGAGGAGATTCATATCTTTCAAAGGGTGAGTGGTCTAGAGAAGACATCTTGGATAATATGGAGAGGAGATGTTTAAGATAATCTATTGTGATTTGGATAGGAGTAGGTAAAATGTGAAGAGGTAGGAGGACTAATATATAGAAAAGGGAGGATGAGGTAGTCGAAAAGGGACTCAAGAGTGTATAAATTTTTAAAACTTAAGAAGGGATTCAAGGACTCCGTCGGATTTGAATGAGGATCATAACTTGGAATGTTAGGGGTCTTTTACCCCCTACCACAAGGTGCTTGACTAAGTGTTTCTTAGTCAAGGAAGGTGCAGACATTTTGATCCTCCAAGTAACTAAATTTAGTCAAGACTCCGGTAAATTATTCTTGAAGTATTGCAAAAATGGGATGGTGTTTTCTAGGATGTGTGTGGCCAATCGAAGGGACTTAGAGGTTTATGGGACTCCAATTTGTGTCATTTGGAGATGGTAGATTTTGATTCTAATTGGATATTATGAAAGGCTATTTTCAAAGTATTTGGTCTAGAATTCTATGTATTGAATGTGTATGGTCCAATGAGAATTGAGGATAAGACTTCTCTATGGCATTGATTGAATGACACTCTAGTGGTAATTGGGCATAGTAAATTTATTATTGGGGGAGACTTCAACAACATTCTCAATTTGGGGGAGAAGAGTGGTGGTCCTCTCAAATATGACAGGATAATGTTTGATTTTAAAGAATTTGTATAGTTGACTATACTTATTGATGTCATCCCCAACAATGGAGTGTTTACTTGGACCAATAGGAGAATAGGTTTTACAAATAATATTGCAGAAAGATTGGATAGATTCTTTGTGAGTCCTTCCTAGTTGGAAGTTGATATCTCCTTCTCTTTAATTATTATACATATTTCTATCTCAGATCATTCCCAATTTTGCTACATATCGGTATTGGGGATAACCCTAACAAAGGTTAATTTTAATTTTCAGTCAATGTGGTGAAGAAAATCCAACTTGGTAGAGCTTCTAGAATCTTGCTGGGAGGGTAGCAATGTTTTCAAAGGATCTTTGAGCTTCTTCTTTATGAGTAGGTTGAATTTCATCAGAACAAGATGAAATTCAGAACAAAGAGTGTTTTAAAAATATATTTGAAGAAAAAAATTATATAGAACCAAAGCTCGGGGCTCTTTGTGATAAAATCGTAAAATATGGAATATTTTAAGAAGAATTTAATAAGGAAAAAGAATTGATGGAATCTCAATCTGACTTGTTGGCCTATGGGGAGATATACTAGAGGGATCAAACAAGGGTAGTATGGCTAAAAGATGGGGTTACAAATTTAAATTTCTTCCATTTGTCAATTAAACTAAGGAGATTGAGCAATAGGATTGACAAAATTAGACCAGTAAATGCAGATTGGTGTGAGGGAGAGGAAGAGAATGGAAATGAATTTGTTCGTTATTTTCACTCTATAATATTGTAGCATCCTAAATTATACTTCCTTATAATTTGGTCAACATTTGGGGTCCTCACTTTAGTCTTTGTCCCCCAATGCTTAATTAAGGCATAATTATACTTACATCATGCAAAGATGTCCTTATTTTTTAACTTCGTACACCACATGGCCCCTTAGTTCTAGCCCTAAAATGGGGTAGGACCAGGGCATGGTTCCTTGTTCCTCATTGGGACCATGGTTCCATGCCTTGGTCCTTCCTATTTGGTTGCCCCTTTGAATCCCTTAACCATTTCATAATTTCAGTAGGAAACCTAGCCATGTGTTGGCCTATGTCAAAAAATTAACATGTTTTTCAATAGGCAAGTATATGAGGAGGCTTTCCCTCTCATTTCGATCATTGGTGACAAGACATGTCAAAAATTTAAGCATTCAATAATTCAAGCATTTAGGTATTCATCATCAAGTATTTCTAGAGCTCTTCAAGGCTCCATATTCTTCATTGATCAGTTGTGGAGAAACATTACATCATTCATATGAAAGCATGCATGTGTGATTAGGGTTTTTTCATGTTCATGATATTTCATACAACATGTGTGATTGCATTCTAGAAGAAAAGTATGATCATCAGTCATTGCAGATCTGAGGTATATTCTTCCATTATTTATTTTAATATTTGTAATATCTCAATCAAGGTTAATTCCTAAACTAGGGTTTCACTTAGAAAACCCCTATTCCCAACCTATTTCCCCTTATTTATATGTTTGGGAAACAAGTATGGAGTTGCGATCTTCAAAATAAGCATTATTTACAGTGATGAAAAAATCCTTTATGTTGTGCGAAAAGTGCGGAGGACCAGGGTGACCACCACCATTGTCTAGATATTTTAGGAGCTCCTTCAAGGATCAAATTCATGTCTACTTATATTTATCATATCCAGTGGTGTGGCTCAATCCAGTGACTTTAGCTCAATGTTTTAATATTTTCATTCTCATTTCCAGCACTATTCCCTAATTTTAGAAATTTAATTTGCAAAAGAGGTTAAACAAATTCACACTTTGAATCCAATAAATATTTTCAGTCCTTATCCTTATTGGTTTGTGACTAAATATATTGTATTCAATCCCTTTTTAAAATGTAAAATTCCCTAAGTAAAAATTAGTGGTTTTACTACACCTAATGGTAGAAATTCTAATTTTCACCTTTTAAATTTTAAAGAACCCAACTCTTTACACCTTAATTTTGGATTTATGTTCTTATATTTGAAATTATTATGCATTCCAAATTCAAATTTTCATTCACAAATTTAATTTTGAATTATATTTTTAAAATTTAGAGGATAATTTCACAAAAAAACCCTAATTTTTAAATTGAAAATTGAATTTGTGGGTGGTCAAAATTTGGATCAATGCTTTTCTAGATTTGATTTGGGAATATTTTATTGAACACTAAGTAGCACTGAGAGGGGGGGTGAATCAGTGGTTCCTCACTTTTCTACTTTTCTAAACTAATCTCAAAATATCAATTACTCACTTAACTTTTAAGCAGATATACCATTAATACAAGAAATAGAACCAAAGAGATCATTCACACACAAGTGATTCACAACACCAAATTTACGAGGAAAACCCAATATGGGAAAAACCTTGGCAAGAAAAGCTACTGGAGTCTATTGCTCCAATCCAGCCTCATAGGTAAAACAGTGACTTACAAAGATTTTGGGCACCAACCTAAGGAGCACCAACTCCTGCACCAAGCTTCAACTTGGTGAAGTATATTGAAATACTATTTGAATACAATTAAGGCTTCTTGTTACAAATAAATTCTGCAACTCTTGATCAAATAACACTCTGTTGGTTGACAGTCTTTTCTCCTCCACTAAAACTCACACTTGATCTCTCAACACATTAGATCACTCTAGGATGCTTCCTGCACTTCCACGCCTTACCGGTTAGGCTCAACTGCAAGACTATAGAACTGCCGGTAGAATCCTCTCATGGGTATACTTGCTCATGCAACCTACAACTTTCTCATAATTTTTTGTAAGACTCACTACTCTTTTCTTTTCTTACTCTTTCTCCACTTCCCCTTTTTCACAGCAACATCCTTTCTTTTGAGCTCTCATTTCTTATATAGTGATTTCTCGCTAGAACATAATTCAAAAAATTTAGTGGTTAGGGTTTCCTCTTTTCTACACAATCTTTATGAGATCCAATCCTACCTAACTCTGTTCGATCACCTATCCTAGAAGGATGCATCCTGATACAGTTTCCATTATCTAGTGCACATTTTCTGGAAATGGCAATCTCGAATTAGATCATCTATCACAAAATCAGTCGACACATAATGTGCTTCAGAAGTTTTCTTTTCAAGAACTTCCTGAATCAGATTTACCTTGCATATATTCAGGGGCCAACTACTCTCCGATCTTTCTTTGTCATTCCTTCTTCCTCGAGCCGTAATCAGTCAGATAAAATCCCATGATTTTTGGCTCCTCCATTAATGGTGATTATCAATTTCATCAACCATGTCGATGAGGGTTCACCATCGACACCATGTTTTCCACCTCTACTTCACATGGTGTCACAATGATCAAGACATGGCCCATCAACACATAGTTGGTCCAGAAAAGGCATACCATTACAACTCTTTTTCGATAGAGCTTTCTTCTTTTGTAAACTGGTAGAGAACCCTATACCAGTAACACCTCGTCACTTCTGGTGGTGTGAGACTACCAATAGGTCTTCATTCTTTATGATCACCCTTATGTGAGTATTCATCATGTTAGTTGACATCAATGACAACTTAGTGCGAAATTGCCAACAATCTCCCCATTTGGCATTGATTTCAAATTCTAGTGAGATACTCCATACCAGTACATTTCTCCCCTTTGACACAATGAAAAAGGGTATCATGCATTCCCCCTTTGACTCATACCAAACTCCCCCTTTGACCACTATCAGCTCTTCTTGAGAGACATAAAACCTACCTAGGCAGATGACACAACTCCCAACTTGTGTCAGAGGTACTCAAAAGTGTTTTCTGGTAATGATTTGGTGAAAATGTCTTCTACTTATTCACTAGTAGGAACATAATCCATCCTTACCTCCTGTACTTCAACCTTCTCTCTGAGAAAATGATATTTGATAGCAATGTTCTTTTTTCTAGAATGCATGACGGGATTCTTTGCTATGCTGATTGCACTTGAATTGTCACACTGAATGAGAATAGGATCACTGATGTCCACCTGTATATCTTTGAGAGTATTCTTTATCCATAGCACCTTAGATCAACATGTAGCAATAGCAATGTACTCAGCTTCAACAATGGATAGAGAGACTGAGTCCTTCTTCTTGCTATGCTAAGAGACCAATCGGTCACCAAGAAAGAATGCACCACCACTTGTGCTCTTTCTATCATCAATGTGTCTTGTCCAATTAGCATTAGTGTATGCTTCCAAGATAAAAACTCCCTGTTTAAGATACCACAAACCATAGTTGATTGTTCCTTGTAGGTACCTAAAAATTCTGCTAACAACATTCATGTGTGACTACTTTGGGGCAGCTTGGAATTTGGACACCATGCACACTACTTGAACTATATCTTGTCTTGAAGTGGTAAGATATAGTAGACTACCTATCATGGATCTGTATAGAGTTTGTTCCACCACCGATGATTCATGATTCTTGCTTAATTTGCTACCAGTCACCATGGGGGTACTTACTGGTTTAAAATCTTCCAGTTGGAATTTATTCAACATCTCCTTTGCATACTTGATTTTAGAGATAAAGATTCCTTTATCTTGTTGTAATATCTACAAACCAAGGAAGTAATTCAATTCACCAAGCATTGACATTTCAAATTCTAACTGCATCTGATCAGCAAACTCTTTGCAGAGGGTATCCTTGTTGCCTCCAAAGATAATGTCATCTACATACATAGCCATAATAATCATGTGATCCCATCCTTTTTAATTGTCAGCACTTCCCTTTTTGAATCCTTTCTCCTTTGGATATTGATCTAAGCTTGAGTACCATGCTCTCGGAGCTTTCTTTAGACCATACATAGCCTTCTTTAACCAACACACAAATGTCTCATCATCATGTACCAGAAACCCTTCTGGTTTCTCCATGTATACTTCTTCTTCCAAATTTCCATTTAGAAAAGCATATTTTACATCCATTTGGTATACTTTATAGCCCTTGTACATAGAGTAAGACAGAAACATTCTAATTGCTTCTAGTCTAGCCATCGATGCAAATGTTTCTTCAAAGTCAATCCCCTCTACTTGAGAGTAACCTTTGCATACTAGTATAGCCTTGTGCCTTACAATCTTACCTTCTTCATTCATCTTATTCCGGTAGACCCATTTTGTGCCAATGATATTCTTGTCTTCTGGTCTAGGAACTAATTCCCAAGTCTTGTTCTTCTCAATCTGGTGCAGTTCTTCTTCCATAGCATCCATCCATTCTTGTCTCTTGCTGGCCTTAATGAACGTTTTGGGTTCAACTTCAGTCATGAGGCATAGGTTGACTTGTTCATCATTCCTGGCAAGTCTTCTTCTATTCTGCACACCATCACTCACATTTCCAAAAATTTTCTCTTCTAGGTGATTCAGCTGTACATACCAGTTAGGGACCTTCTTGGATGCAACCTCTGGTTTAGTATCCATCTGAACTTCACAATATTCATCACTAGAGTCATCATATCAGTTAACCTATGATTGACATCCTTTGTGCATATCTTCATAAACTTTTACACGCACACTCTCAATGATCCTTCTTAGTCTTTTATTGTAGTATTTGTAGGCTTTAATGTTAGATGAGTAATCAAGGAAGATTCCTTCATTACTCCTATAGTCAAAACTTCCTAAACCATCCATATCTTTCTTGATGAAGCACTTGCTTCTAGATACTTTGAAGTATTTGACTGATGGCTTCCAGTTATACCATAACTCATAAGGTGTCATTTTGTTGTTTGTTCTTAATTGAACCGAGCTTAAAGTGTGTGCAGCAGTATGAACAACTTCTTTCCAATATGTGTTTGGCATAGTGGCCTCATTTAACATGGTTCTGGCCATCTCCTTGATTGTCCTTTTCTTCCTTTCTACCACACCATTTTGTTGTGGTGTTCTAGGAGCAGAGTATTACCTTCTAATTCCATTTTTTTCACAATAATCTTCAAATCTATTTGATGTGAACTCTCCACCCCTGTCTGATCTTAGGCATTTTAATTTATACCCACTTTCCTTTTCCACCATTTTTTGAAAATTTTTGAATCTTTCAAATGCTTATGATTTATCTTGTAGAAAGGTGACCCATGTCATTCTTGAGTATTCTTCAATGAAGAGTATAAAGTATCTTTCATCGAAAAGAGGTCTTGTCTAAGTTGGACCACACAGATTTGTATGCACAATTTCAAGTGGTCTTGATGTGTTGTTCTCCTTTGTCCTGAAACTCACTTTTTTTGCTTACCTTTTACACATGCATCACAAAATGTGTTTACCGGTTTGATGATGGGTGGAATATTCCTCACACACCCCTTTTTGCTCATTGCAACTAAGTTATCAAAATTTATGTGGCCTAATCTTCTATGCCACAACCAAATTTCATCTACTTATCCTAACATACATTGGGACTCATAGAATTCCTTCAGATTATAAGCATTTCCATCGGTTCTCTTTCCTTATGCCAAAACTTTACCGGTAATGTCTTTCTTTATCTAGCAATCGGTTGAGTCAAAGGTGAATTTGTAACCTTTGTCACACATCTGACTCACACTCAAAAGATTATTCTTGAGGCCTTCCACATAATATATATCATGTGCCTTTAATTTTCCATAATGCTTAGAGTTCCTTTTCCCTTTATTTTGATGGAGGAATTATCTCCAAACCTTATTAATCCACCATTCCAATCTTCAAGTTTGATGAATTTATTTTTGTCACCAATCATATGGTTTGAATGACCATTATCTACCACCCATAGATTTTTGCTTTCATCATGCAAGGTTGTCTGTACTAAGAGACTTGATTATGCCTGTTCCTTTTCTTTCTCAACCCAAACTAGTTTGATTTCCTTCTTCTTGTCTATTGCTATTTTGAGATCAGGTTCAATTACGGAGCCTTGATCTGGATTTTCCTTCATTTGCTTGATCTTCTTTTTATTGCATAACTTTTCTATGTGTCCAAATTCTTGACAGTTATAGCATTTTACATTTTCATTTAAGGGAACGTGCTTAAAATTAATGTAGGGTGCAAGTTTATTCTTCCTACAACAAAAAATCTTATGACCATATCCATTGCACTGATAGTAGACAACATTCATATCCTAGAGTGTATTAAATGGGTTTCTACTTTCATAATTCATAGAAGGCTTATTGTTTAATCTATAGTTAGCTATTCTATATCCAAATTTATTAAACCAGTAACAGTAACCATGAAATTTTGAAACATATCGGCTAGGTTGTTTTGGTCTTGAATGGAACTGCCTCATGGAGGATCTTCCCTTCATGTTGTTAACTCTGGTGAATCCTTCACAATCAATTTTGGCATTTCTCCTTGGGTCTGCATTTTGGTGCAAGAAGTGTGGCCTCCGGTTCATTTCTGCATACCATTTTGAGTGACGATTTTCAACATCATCTACATATGTCTTTTTGGCGATATCCATGCTTACAATGAATGTCTTCTTTCCTTCACCTTTGAGTGACGAGGTGAACATTATTTCTTTGTTAGATTTATCTTTGTGGGTTGAACTTTGACCTTCTTCAAAGCCTAAGCCACTAGTGTCTTTGGATTGCTTTTGTTTGCTCAACATCTTATCTAAGGTCTCATTGTTGGCTTCATACTTGCTCCTTAGTTTTTTTTCTTTCTTGATTTCTTCAAGCTCCTTTCTAAGCTTTATTATTTCTACTTCTAGCTCTTGATGCTCCTTTTCTTTCTTTGATAGATCAAAGGTTGTAGCTTCACAAATCCTCTTAGTTTCTTCCAACTGTAGCTTCAAGTTAGATATGACTTGACCAGACTCTTCTAGAGATTGTTTCAAAAGATCTTATTCATCTATTGCAACAAGCATAACCCTCTTAAGTTCTCTTATTGTTTTACTCAATTCTTCAAGAGCACTGATAAGTTCACTCTCCAAATCCACTTCAGCCTCAACATCCTCTTCTTCTTCATCTTCATCAACTGGTCTATCAAGTGCCATGAAGAGATTGACTTTTCTATTGTTCTCATGGTCATCATTTTATGATGCATTTTCATCATCTGTTGTGTCCTCCTCAAAGGTATATAAGTTGTTCTAGTTCCAGTAGCCTCTTCTTCCCTGCCAGTAGTCATTCCTTTCACTATCTTTGTCAACATATATTTTGAACTCTCTTGACTCATCTCCACCAGTTTCTTTGTAAGGACAGTTTGTAGCCAAGTGCCCTACCTTTCCATAGTTGAAGCACTTAAGTGGTAGCTTTCCTTTATATTGGCCAAATCCTCTTTAGAGCTTCCTGACAAAGTTTTCTACTTCTGCATCAGAATCTTCATTGGATTCTTTATGAGTAACAACTTATTTTCCCTTTTTGGTGATGTTGAATGTTGCTTCTTTCCTTGAGGAAGTATCACTGGCTGTTCTCATCTCATATGCTATCAGGGAGCCAAATAGCTCATCCATTGTAAAAGTCTTCAGATCCTTGGCTTCTTCTATGGCTGACAGCTTAGTATCATATTTGGGAGTAATAGATCTAAGTGTCTTCTTGACAAGAATCTCATCTGCAATCTCTTCTCAAAGTCCTCTAATGGTATTCATAGTCTCATCAAATCTATGAAGATAGTCTGGAATCTTTTCATCATCTTTCATTTTGATGCTTTCAAGTTGGCCTCTTAGTGTTTTCCACTCGGCTTCTTTGACTTTTGCATTACCCTCAAACAACCTTTATAATTTATCCCATGTCTCCATTGCTGAAACAAAGTACATGACTTTGACAAATTCATTATCGGACAATCCACGAAAGATAGCACGTTTTGCCTTTGCATTATTCTCATACTCCATTTTTTTATCTACATCAGTGGGAGAAGTATTAGGAATAACATGCTCATTCTTGACGGACATCCACACATAAAACCCTAGAGATGAAATATAGGTCTCCATTCTTCTGCTTCAGAAGGCATAGTTGGATCCATCAAACATTAGGGCTTTTGAGGAAGCAGACTCACTTCTTTCCATTAAGTTCAAAGTCTAGAATCAACCCAAGGTTTAACTATAACCAGGAACCCACTTTGATACCAATTGTTGAACATTGAGTACCATTGAGAAGGGGGGTGAATCAGTGGTTCCTGGCTTTTCAACTTTTCTAAACTAATCTCAAAATATCAATTACTCACTTAACTTTTAAGCAGTTATACCAGTAATATAAGAAAGAGAACCAAAGAGATCATTCACACACAAGTGAATCACAACTCCAGATTTATGAGGAAAACCCAATATGGGAAAAACCTTAGTGAGAAAAGTTGCTAGAGTCTACTGCTCCAATCTAGCCTCACATGTAAAACACTGACTTACAAAGATTTTGGGTACCAACCCGAGGAGAACCAACCCCTACACTTTTAGAGCACCAACCCCTGCACCAAGCTTCAACTTGGCGAAGTATATTGAAATAATATTTGAATATAATTAAGGCTTCTTGTTGCAAATGAATTCTGCAACTCTTGATGAAATAACACTCTGTCGGTTGATAGTCTTTTCTCGTCCACTAAAACTCACACTTGATCTCTCAACACACTGGATCACTCTAGAATGTTGCCCACTCTACCATGCCTTACTGGTTAGGCTCAACTACAAGACTATAGGACTACCAGTAGAATCCTCTCACCGGTATACTTGCTCATGCAACCTGCAACTTTATCAGAATTCTTTTTAAGAATCACACATCTTTTCTTTGCTAACTCTTTCTCCACTTCCCCTTTTTTGCAGCAACATCTTTTGTTTTGAGCTCTCATTTCTTATATGGTGATTTCCCACCATAACGTAATTTAAAGACTTGAGTAGTCAGGGTTTCCTCTTTTCAATATAATCTTCATGAGATCCAATACTGCCTAACTTGTCTCGATCACCTGTCCTAGAAGGATGCATTCTGGCACTGTTTCGATTATCCAGTGTACATTTTCTGGAAATGGCAATCTTGAATCAGACCATTTGTCATGAAATCAACCGACACATAAAGCACTTTAGAAGATTTGTTGTCGAGGACTTCCTGAACTAGATTTCCCTTGCATAGATTTAGGTGCCAGCTACTCTCTGATCTTCCTCTAACATTCCTTCATCCTTGAGCCACAATCAGTCAAATACAATCCCATGATTCGTGGCTCCTCCATTAATGGTGATTATTTGTTTCCTCAACCCTATCAATGAGGCTTCACCAACCACAACACGTTTGCCACCTCTTCTTTAGATGATGTCATAACGATCAAGAAATGGTCCACCAACACATAGTTGATTTAGAAAATACATACCGATACAACTCTTTGCTTATAGAGCTTTCTTCTTCTGTAAACCAGTAGAGTGCCCTATACCAGTAACACCTCGTCACTTCTGGTGGTGTGAGACTACTGGTAGGCCTTTATTTTTTATGCTCACCCTTATGTGAGTATTCATCATGTTGATTGACATCAATGACAACTTAGTGCCAAATTTCTAACACATTTTAATTATCAAATCTACATGCATAGATCTTATTTTAATTAACTTACATAAATTAAGCGGATTAATTCATAAAAGCCCTAATTTATTAGTTTCATTTTTGGGTTGCATAATTTTTAGATTTGGTCTTTATGATATGTTATGCTATGATTCAGAGGCATTTATCTTTCTAATTTACAAATCAAATTTCTTAATTAATTGGTTAATGAAATCACTTTCACAAAATTTTGCATTGTTTAATCACAATTTTCAAATTTGAAATTTAAAATTTCCCTCCTAAATTATTCAATTTTCCATCCATATATTAAGTGAACATTACTTTTTTATATGACATATTAGTCTCTTGTTTGATCATAAACTTGCACATGGAACTCCTATCTTATTTTGCTAGTTCAATTTCAAGTTACATTAAAGATGTTCATGATGTTCCCTTTTGTGCATATGATGATAACTTAGTTCTCCCTTTCATTCAAAGATATGATTTACCCTCTCCTAAAGCTGGTCCTACCAATTAAGGCACATTAGTACAAAATTGGAATATGAACACTTCTTTCAAAGATCTCTCTCTTAAAGATTAATCTTTGGAGAATTGTGCTACTTGTCCTAAAATGTACCTCCCTCATTAGGATTATGTGGTGCAATATTGTGGCTACTTTCCTAGCAATACAATACCTTCTTTTCATGATCTTCCCTTATAGATGAAGCATTAATAAAATGTGATACTCCCTTTCCTACTGTTGGTCTTAATCATAAAGATAATTTAGAGCAAGATGAGTTCTCATCTTTAGAGTGTTTTCAATTGTTTCTCTTGCAAAAATGAAGAACTCAACAAAGATCAAATCAATGTTATTCATATTCTTGAGAACCCTAATATTGCTCCTAATTATCATGTAGTACCTTCTACATATAATAATAAAGTGTTTTCTTTGGAAACTAATGAGAATATACGAAGTGAAGCACACTATGCTTTGTTAGTTGCTACAATCCTCTCTCCAATTTAATCAAATACAACATCTCCTACTAAAGAATTTCCTCATGAAGCTCTTGGAGGTCCTTCGATTTAACCTTATTTTTGTAGAAAATATAAGATTCCTGAATTTGATATTCAAAGTTTTTATCCTAACACATGTATAAAAATTTATTGGGCCTCTTTAAAATTTAATCCAATTCCACCTAAGAGTGAACCCTCTCTTGATCATACACATTGATACAATGGACAAGTTTTAGGATGTGTGCAACAAAGTCTTGAAATATATGAGAAACCATACTTTTCTAATGAAAATTGAGGTTTGCAATCTCTTCCTTTGTCAAAATCCTCTCCTCCATTGCCAGGTAAATCCACATCTTCTCATTCCAATATGAAACTACAGCAAGATAATGGTTTGTCCAAGCTTCTTCATGCCAATCTAATCACTTTTGTTTGGCCCAAAAGAAGAAGGAAATGTAGACATATTGAAAATTCTTCTTTTTTCAAGTATTGTCAAATTCATGACCATTCTACTAATCAGTGTCAGGATTTGAAAATAAATAAAACATTATATGGATTTAGGTATCCTAAAAGTAACATGTAATAATGAATGGAATATTTCTTGTAATCATTTCAAATAACATTCAACTTCCTATTATTTTTCTCCTCACTATGTGACATTGTTTACCTTTGCATTATTCTCATACTCCTTTTTTGCATCTGGATCAGTGGGAGAAGTATTAGGAATAACATGCCCATTCTTCATGAATATCCACACATAAAACCCTAGAGATAAAATATAGGTCTCCTTTCTTCTGCTCCAGAAGGCATAGTTGGATCCATCAAACATGGAGGCTTTTGAGGAAGCAGACTCACTTCTTGCCATTAAGTTCAAAGTCCACAATCAACCCAAGGTTTAACTATAACCGGGAACCCGCTCTGATACCAATTGTTGAACATTAGGTACCACTGAGAGGGGGGGTGAATCAGTGGTTCCTGGCTTTTCTACTCTTCTAAACTAATCTCAAAATATCAATTACTCACTTAAATTTTAAGTAGTTATACCAGTAATATAAGAAAGGGAACCAAAGAGATCATTCACACACGAGTGATTCACAAGGCTAGATTTATGAGGAAAACCCAATATGGGAAAAACCTTAGTGAGAAAAGTTGCTGGAGTCTACTGCTCCTATCCACCCTCACAAGTAAAACACTGAGTTACAAAGATTTTGGGTACCAACCCAAGGAGCACAAACCCCTGCACTTTTAGAGTACCAACCCCTGCACCAAGCTTCAACTTGGCGAAGTATATTGAAATATTATTTGAATATAATTAAGGCTTCTTATTGCAAATGAATTCTGCAACTCTTGATCAAATAACACTCTGCCGATTGATAGTATTTTCTCCTCCACTAAAACTCACACTTGATCTCTCAACACATTGGATCACTCTAGGATGCTGCCTACTCTACCATACCTTACCGGTTAGGCTCAACTGCAAGACTATAGGACTACTAGTAGAATCCTCTCACCGGTATACTTGCTCATGCAACCTGCAACTTTATCAAAATTCTTTCTAAGAATCAAACATCTTTTCTTTGCTCACTCTTTCTCCACTTCCCCTTTTTTGTAGCAACATCTTTTGTTTTGAGCTTGCATTTCTTATATGGTGATTTCTCGCCATAATGCAATTTAAAAACTTGAGCGGTTAGGGTTTCCTCTTTTCAACACAATCTTCATGAGATCCAATCCTACCTAACTTGTCTCGATCACCTATCCTAGAAGGATGCATCCTGACATGGTTTCCATTGTACAGTGCACATTTTCTGGAAATGGCAACCTTGAATTGAACCATTTGTCATGAAATCAGCCGATAGATAAAGCGCTTCAGAAGCTTTCTTTTTGAGGACTTCCTGAACTAGGTTTCCCTTGCATAGATTTTGGTGCCAACTTCTCTCATCCTTGAGCTGCAATTAGTCAGATACAATCCCATGATTTGTGGCTCCTCCATTAATGGCAATTATTTGTTTCCTCAACCCTATCAATGAGGCTTCACCAACCACAACACGTTTGCCACCTCTTCTTTAGATGATGTCATAACGATCAATAAATGTTCCACCAACACATAGTTGCTTCGGAAAATACATATCGATACAACTCTTTGCTTATAGAGATTTCTTCTTTTGTAAACCAGTAGAGCACCCTATACCAGTAGCACCTCGTCACTTCCGATGGTGTGAGACTACTGGTAGGTCTTCATTTTTTATGCTCACCCTTATGTGAGTATTCATCATGTCAGTTGACATCAATGACAACTTAGTGCCAAACTGCCAACACATTTTAATTATCAAATCTACACGCATAGATCTTATTTTAATTAACTTACATAAATTAAGAGGATTAATTCATAAAAGCCCTAATTTATTAGTTTCATTTTTGGGTTGCATAATTTTCAGATTTGGTCTTTATGATATGTTATGCTATGATTTAGAGGCATTTACCTTTCTAATTTACAAATCAAGTTTCTTAATTAATTGGTTAATGAAATCACTTTCACAAAATTTTGCATTGTTTAATCACAATTTTCAAATTTGAAATTTAAAATTTCCCTCCTAAATTATTCAATTTTCCATCCATATATTAAGTGAACATTACTTTTTTATATGACATATTAGTCTCTTGTTTGATCATAAACTTGCATATGGAATTCCTATCTTATTTTGCTAGTTCAATTTCAAGTTACATTAAAGATGTTCATGATGTTCCCTTTTGTGCATATGATGATAACTTAGTTCTCCCTTTCATTCATAGATATGATTTACCCTCTCCTAAAGTTGGTCCTACCAATTAAGGCACGTTAGTACAAAATTGGAATATGAACACTTCTTTCAAAGACCTACCTCTTAAAGATTAATCTTTGGAGAATTGTGCTACTTGTCCTAAAATGTACCTCCCTCATTAGGATTATGTGGTGCAATATTGTGGCTACTTTCCTAGCAATACCATACCTTCTTTTCATGATCTTCCCCTATAGATGAAGCATTAATAAAATGTGATAGTCCCTTTCCTACTGTTGGTCTTAATCATAAAGATAATTTAGAGCAAGAGGAGTTCTCATCTTTAGAGTGTTTTCAATTGTCTCTCTCGCAAAAATGAAGAACTCAAGAAAGATCAAATCGATGTCATTCATATTCTTGAGAACCCTAATATTGCTCCTAATTATCATGTAGTACCTTATACATATAATAATAAAGTGTTTTCTTTGGAAACTAATGAGAATATACGAAGTGAAGCACACTGTGCTTTTATTAGTTGCTACAATCCTCTCTCCAATTTAATCAATTACAACATCTCCTACTAAAGAGTTTCCTAATGAAGCTCTTGGAGGTCCTTCGATTTCACCTTATTTTTGTAGAAAATATAAGATTCCTGAATTTGATATTCAAATTTTTTATCCTAACACATGTATAAAAATTTATTGGGCCTCTTTAAAATTTAATCCAATTCCACCTAAGAGTGAACCCTCTCTCGATCATAAACATCAATAAAATGGACAAGTTTTAGGATGTGTGCAACAAAGTCTTGAAATATATGAGAAACCATACTTTTCAAATGAAAATCGTGGTTTCCAACCTCTTCCTTTGTCAACATCCTCTCCTCCATTGTCTAGTAAATACACATCTTCTCATTCCAATATGATAGTACACCAAGATAATGGTTTGTCCAATCTTCTTCATGCCAATCTAATCACTTTTGTTTGGCCTAAAAGAAGAAGGAAATGTAGACATATTGAAAATTCTTCTTTTTTCAAGTATCGTCAAATTCATGACCATTCTACTAATCAGTGTCAAGCTTTGGAAAAAAAATACAACATCAATGGATTTAGGTATCCGAAAAGTAACATGTAATAATGAATGGAATATTTCTTGTAATCATTTCAAATAATATTCAAGTTCCTATTATTTTTCTCCTCACTATGTGACATTGTTGGCCTATGTCTTGGGGCCTCATTGTCATTCATGGTGGTACACATTTAGGTGAAACCATACTTAGTAAGAAACATAATAGTCTATTCATTCTTGTATCTATGATTGGGGGGAAAGAATATTATCTTACATTTTTCATCTTTGTATGGTTTCACTATTTCCTATATGGATTTCATTTTTCATAACTTGATGTCCTTTCTTGGATCGAATTATCCTTCATGCGAATACATGTGTGTTCCTTTCTTGGTACCTATTCCTTGCTTGAAATGGTACCTCTCCTATGAATAATCTACCTTTAGGGAGTGTGTGATCCTTCATCCTAATTTTTCCTTGTCCTCTTGCTTGTGGGGAAAGGATGGCATTTTCCTTCACTCTCTCCCTTTCGAAGAGTGCATGTGTTCTTTTGTGTTGCATTTCTCATAACTTGATATGCTTTCTTTCTTATAATTATCTTTCATGTGAGTACAAGTGTGTCCCTAAGTTAGGACTTATTCTTTGTTTGAAATGATACATCTCTTATGAAAAATTCCCTTTGGATTTTTTCTAGTTCTTCTCACTATCCTTACACTTCGGGGGCAATGATCTCTCTTGTTCCCTTTATAAGGATCCACTTTTCCTTTATTGAGTGGTGTCTGTTTATAATTTTATCTTATTACTTTTTTGAACTTGTTGTTTGCTAAAGGATTCTCTCTTATGTAAGAGGTGTATGTCCTTGGCTATGACCTCTTCTTCACTTTGAAATGTATATCTATTATTAAATTACCCCTCACATTGGGTCCAAAGTGTGTCATCTTTCATCATGATCTCTTTCACCTAGCAATAGGAGGAAGGTATGAATTATTGTTTCCATATCTTTCTTTTGGTAGAAGATGTTATGTTTGTTCAAGAAACTCCTCTTAGAGGTAGATTTCTTTTGAGAAAATATAACTTCTCCTCCAATGATCCTCTTTACACTTGTTTTAAGATATCTCCTTTTCAACTATTTTATCCTTTCTTGAAGATTATTCCCTCTTTGGATTAGATTTATGAATATTTTTATTTAAAGGATATTTACATAGTATTGAAGGTTGGGTATCCTTGTCTCTAAGATTTTTTAAGACATGAACAGAAATCTATGTGGACATCTTAAGGGGGAGCACCCATATCACTCCATTTGTATTATTGTACCATATCTTTGCATATCTTAGAGCATGTGTTGATCCTCTAACTAGAGGAAACAAACTCTTAAAGTCAGATGCTTCACACCTAAAATTAGATGCATCATTGATATATGTCTTAATCTAGGTTATACATCATCGAAAATAGAACAAAAAAGCTCTTACACATGATGTCCTTGAAACTAGGAATGTACTTGTCTTAAATGGGGTTACACATTCCTAAAACTAGAGAAAATAAACCCTTAGGAGAGATGTTCCCGAAACCACACATTTTTCCCCTTAGGATTTGCATTTGCATTGCATCTTTTCAATAGGTTGATGTATGCTTCAAACCAGAGGAAACAAACTCTTATACGAGGTGCTATATACTTGAAGCTATAAATCACTTGTACACATGCAAGAGGATGATTGGAACTAGCTAAACATAGCTATAGTATTACTACTCTCCTCCCCAACATGGATAACATATAAAAACACATTTAGGGGCAAGTATGTGTGTCCTCTTCCATCATTATTCTCATGGATTACTTGGAAAAACACATATAATGTGTATTCTTACTCTTCTTTTCTCTTCTCATGAGCTCATAGCTTAGCTATGTTTATTTCATGGATGATGTGTGCTTTGATATTTTATGTGATCACTTATGCTCTTGAGATGATATATTTCAAGAATGATATTAGTGGTTGACATTTTGATAGCGAGGTCTCTTTGACTAGTTGACTTAAAGTGTTGTTTTTGGTCCTATCTTATGTGTCTTTCTTTATCTTTTTTCCATTTTGTTTGCCTTTTTTTGTGTGTTTCCTTGCATATTTTTGAGTGAGTTAAGAGCCTAAGGGGCTAGGCCCCTTGAAATTAGTGATTTCTTATACTCTTTGTGATCATGCTCCTCTTCTTTATCTCTGTTTAGCCTACTTCACCATGAGTATTTGCATAGGCTCGTACTCCCACTAAACCAAGGGCTAATTGTAGCATCCTAAATTATAATCCCTTGCATTTTTTTATACAATAGGGGCCCTCACCTTATTCTTTATCCCCAATGATTAACTAAGACCTAATTATTCTTACATCATAGAAATATGGTCTTATTTTCACTTAAATACACCACACGGTCCCTTAGTTCCAACCTTAAAATGGGGTAGGACCAAGGCATGGTGCTTTGGTGCTCCCTATTTGGGTCCCCCTTTGAACCCCTTGACCATTTCCAATTTTGAGTAGGAAACCTAGCTTCATGTTGGTTTATGTCAGAAAATTAACATGTTTTTCGATGGGTAACTATATAAGGAGGCTTTCCCCTCTCATTTCCATATACAAGGATACGATGATAAAATTATAATCACAAGGCATCAAGAATTGAAGTATTCATCATCAAGTATTTTTGGAGGTCTTCAAGGCTACACATTCTTCATTCATCAACTATGGAGAAACATTAAATCATTCATATACAAGCATGGTTCATGTAATTTCATTAAACATATGTGATTACATTCAAGAAGAAAACCATCGTCATCAGTCATTGCAGATTTAAGGTATATTCTTCTGGACATCATTTATTTAAGTATTTACAATATCTTAATCAAGGTTAATTCCTAAGCAGGGGTTTGACTCAAGCATACCCTTATTTACCCATCTTTTTGTGTGTAGGAAACAGGTACAAAGATATGAAATTTAGAATAAGAATTATTTATAGTGATGAATTAATCTCCCTTTGGTGTACGAAAAAGTGTGGAGAACCAAGGCCAACACCACCATGGTCCTAACATTTTATGAGCTCTTTCAAGGATCAGATTTGATTCTTCTTATAATTCTCAAATCTAAGTGCATGGCTCAATCCAATGACTATAGCTCACCATTTGTGTGTTTTGATTCTCATTTTGACCACTTTACCCTAATTTCAACAATTTAACTTACAAAACAGGTTAAACAAATTCACAACTTGGATCCAATTAGTAATTTTAGTCATTATCCTTGTTGGTTTATGACTAAAGCTATTGGATTCAACCCCTCTTTTGAATCTAAAAGTCCCTAAGTAAAAAATAGTGGTTTTACTACACCTAATGGTGGAAACCCTAATTTTCACTGTTTACAACTATGTTGTTCTTCGGAACCAAAGAAGAGTCTATGGGATGCAATACTAGAAGCTATTCCAAAGTTGATCTCAGATGAAAACAATAAAATGCTTTTAGAAACATTTTCTTATGAAGAAGTTAGGGCAGATTCTTTAAAACTACACCCCAACAAGGCTCCTAGTCTTGATGTCTTTCCTATAGGTTTTTACCACAAATGCTAGAATTTAATTTGCAAGGATGTCCATCAACTGGTTGAAGATTTGAAAAAATGAAAGAGACTCATGATAGATATCAACAACATGGTGGTTGTCTTGATTCCAAAGAAGGATGATATTGGATCCATGGATGAATTTATGACCATACCACTATGCAATAAAATTCACAAAATAATCTCCAAAGCCTTTGTTAATAGACAAAAAAATGTTCTGAATAAAGTCTTGTCAGAGGAACAAAATAGTTTCAATCCAAGAAGGGACATTGCTGATAGTATTATAATTGTGTCTGAAAAAATTCATACTATTAAGGTGGAGCATCACAGAGGTATGGTAATTACATTAGATGTTAGCAAGGGCTATGACAAGGTATCTTGAGAATTTTTATTGGTTGTTCTTAGGAAGTTTGTTTTCTCTTATTGTTGAGTTGGTATCATTCAAGCTTATATTGTATCTTTGTGTTTCTCTATTTCTCTAAATGGCTCGCTATATGGATTTTTTGAATCAACTAATTGTCTTCATCAAGGGGACACCATTTCCCCATTTTTGTTTGTTATTATTGTAGATGTGTTAAGTAGGCAAGTTAAAATGAAGAGATCTGCCAAAATTTGGAAGGGGATTGATTGCATTGGATGAGGAGTTGGATCTTATTACCTGTGCCCAATTTGCTAACTATACTATCCTCTTTGGAGAGGCATTGATCTCGGAAGCTGAGACTATTAATAACACACTAGTAACATACTCAGAGGCTTCAAGTTAATGTATGAATAAGCAAAAATATATATTATATTTTTTCAACACAATTAAACAATTGCAAGGGAAAATTGCAATGGTCCTTGGATTTCAAATCTCAAGATCCCTACCATCAAAATACTTAGGCACTCCACTATTTACGGGCCCCAATAAGAATCATCATTGGGAGGAAATGGTGAATAAATGCCAAGTCAAGGTAGACTCGTGGAATTATAAATGGCTATCAGAGCCAGGTAGAATCACCATGATCAAGCCTATTTTGTTTGTTATCCCCATATATGTTATGTCATGCTTCAAATTCACTTCTAGTGCGTCCCATAAATTTGAAAGTATTTTCAAGAGGTTTTTGTTGTTTGGTTCAAGGGAGGAAAGGAAAATCCCACTCATCAAGTGCGAAGTCTCTTGTCTATCCAAATCTGCAAGAGAGATTGGACTTAAAAGGATAAATTTACAAAACTCAACATTGGGGGCCAAATTGTTTTGGAAGATGTATAGGCATCCCTATAAATTGTGGTACAAGCTGATGAAAAAGAAGTATTTGGATGAAAATGAGTCATCTAGAATATTCACTTTAGCCTACTCAAATAGAAGCTTTTCCATTTGGGGATTCCTATGGGAAATTAGGGAGATTGGAAAATGCCAAATTTTGGAATGATTCATGGAATGGAGAGATGGTATTGTCAGAAATTTTTGATGAGATAGTATGGTTGGATGAGGTGCAAAGTAGATCAGATCTTGTGTAGCTAATTACTTGGAAAATAGGAGATTGGAAAATGCCAAATTTTGGAGCGATTCATGGAATGGAGAGATGGTATTGTCAGAAATTTTTGATGAGATAGTATGGTTGGATGAGGTGCAAAGTAGATCAGATCTTGTGTAGCTAATTACATGGTTTGCAATTGAAAAAGGATAAATTTGCATGGAAACTAGTGGATACTTGCATGCCTCTTCATTTGGATGTTCATACTTCCAAAGAAATTTTATATAGTAAACATATTGTTGTATCTCAAGAGCCAAATGAAGTGGTCTGTTGTGCAGCACCTTCTAGAGAATACAATGTTAGAGTGAGGTATGTGTTTCTTAGAAGAGAAGTTGGTATCATTCAGTGGCCTTCAAAACTTTGTTGGAACAAGAATTGTGCCCCTGGGGTAGGGGCATTTTTGTGGGTTACATTACATGGTAGGATCTTGATGGGTGAAAGGCTAAAACCTATGGGTATTCATGGTCCTAGTATGTGTCCTACATGCATGAATGTTGAAGAATCAATGGATCATCTTCTCTTGTTGTATCCCTTTGCCTCTACATGTTGGGATGGTTTTGTAATTCTTTAGGTTGGTCATCTGCTTGATAGGAAAGATTGTTTAGCTTGTTGTGTAGTTGGCCATTGAGAGGGAAGGATTCTTTTTGTGGTGATACCTGGTTGGTAGGCCCTTCCATGGCTGTCTAGAAAATATGGAAGGAAAGGAATAATAAAGTCTTCAGTGAGTTGTCGAAACCAAATGATATTTTTTTCACAGAGTTGGAAAGAGCTATTTATGAGGTGGTGGCTGCGAAGATACATTAAAAATAGTTGCTTATTTTTTCTAAATGGGATGAGCATATGCAAGATTGTTGGAGGTCTCTCAAGGCACCGATAGAGATTGGGTCCAAAAAAGATAAGAATAGGGAAAATATTGTTTGCTATCCTCCACAATAGGGCTCGGTGAGGTTAAATTTTGATGGGGTGGCTAGAAGCAATGCTGGGAAAGTCGAGGTAAGATGTATCATTCAAGATAACATGTGGGCGTTGTATGGATTCATTGATAACACCATGAATAACCTTGCAGAGATGGAAGCACTCTCCAGAGGTGTTAAATTATGTGTTTTAAGTGGTCTTCAGAAAGTTGAGATAGAAGGCGGCTCTCAAGTTTGCGTCAATGTCATGTCGAAAGGGCAGAGTGTCAATTGGAAATTAAAAAAAAATGGATTTCTGTGATCAAAGTTTAGTTGAATCAATTATCTGATTATAGTATCTCTCATACCTATAGAGAGGCTAATCATGCTACAGATTGTCTTGCAAAAAATGTGATAGAGCAGGGTGAGGAATAAATAATTATCGGCTCTGATGGTGTTTGGCAATAGTTGAATACCTTGCCGGATTCTAACAAATAGTAGATATTAAAGGACGACAGGGCAGGGATAGGTTGAGTCTCTCAAATAGTGTGATAATTTTGATGCGAGACTAGTGCAGTATTTCTCAGATTCAAGGCTGCACTTCATATCCATCAATGGGATAATTGGATAACATGTAGCTTAGTATCTTAAACCCTGTAGCCGTTGCTACAAGGCTTGCCTTTTGGACATTATGTCACAACGGGAAGTTCTCGATTCTATCTGAATTCCCACATAGCGATCTACTTTGGATTTTGAGGGATCGAGGAGAATATTTGGGTGGATTTGAACCTACTTTTGGATTTTTTTTTACAGGATTTAAAGTCCATATAATATTATTTAAAGGTCTACAGGGTGAGTTTAAGTGTTGTATTTAATTCTTGAATGACTTTATAGGATCTGTAGGTTGGTGTGTTGGGTGAATTAGAATGGCAGTCCCTACCTTTGGTTGTCAATGTTTTCCTTATATGAGAGCGGAGAAATGCAAAAGGTGGTTTTTCATAGGGGATGATCATATGTTGAATGCCATGAACCTTATCCTTGATGCCACTATAGGAGGGGAGCATCGACGTGATGGGGAGGTATTTCAGGCATTCTTCTACCCGATTGTGCAAACCTTGGGATCCACAGAGATAGGTTATCAGATTGGGAATGAGTTTGTGGCACTTGTATTTTGGCCGAAGGTTGCAGACCAAATATTTGAGATTGAATTGGACAATCTATACAAGCTAATTTTGCATTTCTTTAGGAGAGTTACAGAAGGAGGGGAGACTCAGAAGACCCTCACAATGTTGAACTAGAAGGTAAACGATGTATTCCTCTGATAATTTTGTGGAAGGAATTTTAGGATAGTGCTACAAACAATGAGTTCAGGAGACTGCAAAGAATGGTATACTCGAGTGATGCTCCCTTTTCTGGGAAAGGAGGCCATAAAGTCATAAACTTATGCAGAGGCATTGCATACTTCTCTAGGAATTTTGTATGATGAATCCAGAGGTTTTGGTTGTATTAGTGTTCCACATTATGGTTTTAGTAGTATTATATGTCCTACTTTGGTTAACTATGTAAGTCTTTTTATATCAATATAGAGCTCTACCCCCATATAGGCAAATCTTATCAAAAATAAAAAATAAAATAAAATAATATTAAAAAAATTATATCCATTTACAACATAACAACTTGCAAATAGTCAGACATGTAGATAAAGTTAAAATACAAAAAATTCAAGAAAAAATGTCACCAATCATTGCATAGTCAAACATGAGTCAAACATGAATTAAACTCGAATTAAATTCAAAATAAAGAAAGTAAGCTCACTCATGGTGAAATAAATAGAGAAGCACCTTAGATTTAGACTAAAGATAAAAAACCCCAATCCATGACTTATATAATTTGTCAAAAGCTTATTTAGTAG
The DNA here is from genome assembly GCF_030272615.1 of Cryptomeria japonica. Classification (NCBI taxonomy): domain Eukaryota; kingdom Viridiplantae; phylum Streptophyta; class Pinopsida; order Cupressales; family Cupressaceae; genus Cryptomeria; species Cryptomeria japonica. The sequence goes on along the minus strand of NC_081412.1, from coordinate 586,162,833 downwards.
CTACCATATTTCATTGGTTAGGTCTATGAAAACAATAAATAGAATCGTAAATTAGAAACCAAACTACTCAATAATAGAATCCAACTAGAATCCAGCTATTAAGAAAGATGATAAAAATTTCTTTTATATTTCATTCAAATAACAAATTTTAATTACTACAACAAGAATCGCATGAGCCTCTATTACAAATTATTTTGCAAATTTTATCCTCTAGGTAATTACAATTGTAACAAGACTTATTGATGGACAAAAAAAGGTAGAACAAAAATGGAAAATAAATAATCATTGATTTTAATATTGGAGCTTAATTATTGATTTCTTTAGCTGAAAATTAATTTCATATTAAAAGTTTACCATTATATTTAAGATGTGTCACTAAATAGTATTTTAATTAATAATGAACCAATGCATTGAATAAACTAGAGTATTGATTTTTCCAAAAAAATTATCTAATTTTTTTAGTAGCCTTTAGTATTATAAGTGAAGAAAATAGAGGGGATTCAAAAATAAATACAAAATATCTTAAAGGTACTTGATTACAATGTTCAATAAAATAACAAATGTCAATATTGTTTGTTTTTAGTGGTGAATTTGTTAATTAGAATATAATAATCACTTGAAGCATTATATGAAGATGCTAGTACATTTATTATGAATTCAATGAAATATAGAATAATATGAATCTTAGAGTTATTTTTTGGTAATACAATATACATGAAGTACATTATTATCCTTCATTGTGAATTGCTAGTTCAGCAATTAATTTATAAAACAATTTTCTTATCAATTTATTAATAGAACACGCAAGATATTGATAAATATGAGAAATGAAACCACTATCTTTCTAATTATTTTTCATGTTATATTATTGATTTAAATATGTGCACTTAAGAAATATAATTAGAATTTTACAACTTTTTTTATCATTTGATTAAATATGAAGATATTTATTAAATAAATATGAAGAAATTCATTATCATATGAAATTCCCTCATTATTGTTTTGACTTGTTAACCATTCAAAAATATTATATCTTTTTTCTACAATACTTAATGATATATAAATATCCTCTACTTTCCCTTCAATATTAATATTAATATTCTCTTAGAATCATTACACTTTTCTATTTAAATCTCAAATTATTATTTTTAGCAAAGAGAAGGGCTATTCTAATAGTTTTATTTTCTAAACTTTGATAACTAGGATACTCATTTTTGAGAGATGGGCTGAAAGTATCATCAAATGTTACATTAATAACATTTGATCTAATTTTTACATTCTTTTAATTTTTTTTTACTATTTTGTGAGATGTATAGATAAGATTAAATTATTATTTCTTTATAAAACTATAGGAATTCCTCCATTTTTATAGTTCTCCAAATTTATTATACCCTTAAACAATTTCTTTCCTTGTTTCCTTAGAGTAACAATAATAGAATCTTTATTAGTTTTATTGATGAAGTTAACTAAACAAATAAATATTTTTATCTTTTATTTATTATTATAGGGTAAAAAGTTCTTATGTAAATGATGTGGGATCATCCAAGTTCACAAGAAATCATATATTACTCAAAAATATTTATCATTTTATTTTCAATCTTTGTTTTATTTTTGTTATGAAATAGTTGGGTTTTGATGATTTGTTTTGGGATAAATTTCTAGGTTGAATTTTTGGAAAGGGTTTCACCTTATAGAGGATGCAAAAGTATCTCTCTAACTTAAATTTAGTGAAAATAGGATAAGAATTGGTGAGGTTATGGACAGTCAAATCTTGACCCTTCCTAGGGACAAATTAGAGCTATAGGGTATTCCAAGAACCTTGAGAATTGTAGAGAAGTTTAACTTTCTACTTATATCTACTTGGAAAGTATCTAAGTCAAAGTTTGTTTTTCCAAATTAGAGATTTGATTAGTTCTAGGAACCATTAAAACCACAGAAAATTTTAAATTTTATGGAATCATTACCAAGTCTCTAAGACTTAGTTTCTTTTGCAAACTAACTCCTTAGAGTAGTTTTGAGAAGGACTAAAATTGTCAAAAATTGTAGTTGTAGTTTTGAGAAGCACTGGAATTGTCAAAAATTATAGTTGTAGTTTTGAGAAGCACTAGAATTATAAAAAATTATAGTTGTTGTTGGGATCACTAATTAAAACTTATGTTTTTACATAGAATCAAAGTTAGAGATTATAGGATTTGTAAGAGCCACAAGAACTCAAAATTGCTCCAATTCCTAGAAGATTTACCAAAAAACTCTTGTTTTTTAAATGAACCTTCTCAAATCAAAGAACAAAGGAATTATAGAAACCATAACAAATCTCTTTAGTTTCAATTCCTAATTGAATCACTGATAGCTTTAAAGGCCTTGTGTTCTACAAGACTTTTATCATGTGTGAGAGTTCTTAAGAGAGTAGGGGCTTTCATTAAAATATTTGGTTCCCATTGAGGTCCCAAACCAAAATCCATAATGAATAAATATTTAAAGTTCCTTATTAGGTAGGAACAATACTACTTAGTTCCAAATGAAATTGTGTGTTGTAGGTGATTGATAGTGAAAAAAATTAGGTTGAGATGTTTGAATGTTTTAAGAGGTGAAGGTTTACCGGGATTGGAAGTTTGGAAAGTATGTGTGGTATTTAATGGTATGGATGTAGAAACATGAGATGAAATGATAGAAATTTGTGGTTGTGGTATATGAGATGAAATTGGTTAGGATTTATTATGGTTAAAATTGTGATGCATAAAAAAGGAGCCAAGTAGCTAAGACCTAATCCCACTCTCAAGTACACACAGTGGAATATGAAAGAGCCTAGGGATATATATCACTTTGATTAATTCTTGTAGGGAAGAAAGAGTCAAGGAATATATCTTAGGGTTTCTATTCCTTTGTTGTAAATGAGAAGTAGATATGTGAAATATGATGCAACAATCAACTAAACTAAGATATGAGAAACAAAGCCAACTTAAATTGAAAATGCAGATTCTGTGGAAACCTGAATTGAGATAATAAAAGTAGGGCTAAAAAATAGACTCGAAGGTGAACCTACTACTAAAAACTGATGCCAAATGAGCACAACCAAGGCATGGGGATCCATGGTGCTGTTGTAGACATGAAGTCATATTTTTAGATCTAAGGTTCTGAGGGTCAGAAATGTAGATTTGACAAAGAAAGCTTTAAAACTTTGATGACCAAGGCATCACACCCTTGTCCTATCTGAAGATGCCATGCCCTGGTTCTATCCCAAGGCACCATGCCCCTGTCTCTATGATCTAAGATCATATTCTGGCCCTGAGACTATCTCTATGTCTTTTGTCGGTCCCAAAATTTGTGTGTCCACCGGATTCCTGTACCTGTACTTGCAACTTTAAAAAGGTTTTCTAGGTGGATAAATTTGGTTTTACCTTAGTCAAACCCCTTGTTTTGGTGATTTTCACCTCCAAAAATAGTTGATAATATATGAAAACTATGTGTACAAGAATCCTGTGTGTATGCAAGATCCGAAATGAACAAGAAAGTAAATCTAGAGTTCTACATTACACTTTGGAAAGAAAAACCTAAATGCTTGTAAATAAAAATTCAAATGTTTAAAATAATAAATGTTCTAGAGATCTAAAGAATGAATGTAAAATGAAGCTCATACAAAGACATAAAAATAACATGAAACCATACCAAACCCTGAGGAAGAGGTACAAACTAATCATCAGTCGACAATCTCCTATTATTATTCAATGTCTTCAAAGCTCCTAAAGGGTGCTGAAAATACTTGATGTAGACTTCATAAAATTGGACTTTCACTTCATATGAATCTTCTTAAATCACTAGATCTTAGATATTAAAATGAGGAAAGGAAGGCTTTATGTAGGAGACCTTAACATTGTTTTGAGTCATAGACCGACTTAGAAATCATATTTTTCACCGATATCTTTGATTTTAATATTAAAATACCACCAAAACATGCTCCCAAAATTCGAGTAAAAAAATTCAGGACCGTGTTGGTACCAACATGGTCAGAACACACGGTCTGACCAACTTTTCACCAAGTTTTTGGGGAAGCAAGATATTATGATTTTTAAAAAAATTCTAGGAGTATGTGGGAATTTTTGACATTTACATATGCGAAATCAAGCCTGGAAGATTGAAATAAGACATAATTAGAGTATTTGTAAGTACAGATGCCAAGCTAATAAGATGAGGGGGGGGGGGGGTGAATCATAGAAACTAAATCTTCCATAAAAACATCAGATTCAACCTCGATAACCTTTACTTCAGTAATATACCCAAAACTGCTAAACATGTAAACTCACAAGTATATAAACATCATAACACTCATATCACCAGATTTAACGTGGAAACCCAAATAGGGAAAAACCACTGTGGGATTTCGGACCCACTAAGAAATATACTCTTCTAGAGTATGCTTGGTTAAAAGCAAATCCTGTTAAAGATTACAAAGACATTGCTAGATGTGACCTGGTTAAGGGATTTCCCTCAGACCTGTTAGGATCTTCATGTTGTCAGAAGTGACCTTGTTAAAGGATTTTAAAACACTCAATCAGAATGTCACCTTGCTAGAGGGTTTTACAAATAAGACTCTTAAGTCCACTCGGTTAAGAGATTTTCTATCACTTCACAAAATAACAGTAATAAAAATTTATCTGCAACTTTACATCTTAAATGCTGAAGCAGATTCTTATTTGCTCAATACAATATAGACATAGAACTAATCTTGTCCATTTGTTGGGTTCTTTACTTTGTTATTCAAAACAGGTCTTCAAGTTTCTACGCTCAGTAATCACTATGTAGCATCCCTGTGCATACACTTGCCCGCATACATTGTTTATCAATAGTTCCTTATTTATAAACAATAGCTAACTGCTTAATCTCCTTGATCACATTTCCCGTGATCAATCATAGCCATTAGATCTTGAAACTTTTTCCAAGTTCAATGTATTCGCCGATCTAAAAATGTGTTACCCCGCCTTGGAACTTGCATACATTTCGTGGAACTTGTGCTAGGGTATTGCAGTTCAATCTGAGCTATAGATCTTCTTGCTGATTTTCCTTTGCCATAGTTTCTTTAACAAAATTCATTCATGGCATACCAATCATTTAATCATAGCCAGCTCATCAGCTTCCTTCATTAAATAATGCTTTTATTCATTCAATGCATTCTGTTATTACTTGGTTGCAACTTGGTAAATACTAAACTTCACTCGGTAGACATTTCACCTTCATTAACTAATAGCAATAACCTTAGGGTTTACTGACTAGGTTCCTTAGGGTTTACTGACGAGGTTCTTTGCTTGGTAACATAGTATAGTATTAACATTACAATCAATATCATATGTATGATATCAAAACAATCTAAACATCATGATCTCATCATTGTCTAACTCGGCAATAATTGCCCATTGAATAACTTATTTCTCCCCTTATTCATCATATTCTTTCTACGTCTTTTACTGACATCTTTATACTCATCAAATCATATTTCTCAAGATATGGCAACATCATATTGAATTAGAAAATCAATTTCTTGACATCAATGACAAAATAATAATATTAAGACAATAATCATCCTTAATCAGTTATATCCATAATCATCAACAACCTTCTCAATATCCTTATTGAAATGCCAATAATCTCTACTTGTCTATTATAGTGCTAAAAATCTCCCCCTTTGGCATTGATGGAAAAACCAATTGATTTGACCTAATTGATTTAGATTGCTGTGAGATTCTGAAATGCTGAAATGCTCTCCTTTTGTCATCAGAATTCTCCCCCATACATTAGTCTTCTCTTCTTTTCTCTTCAGTCTTGCTTTTCTTCAGTTTTCTCCCCCTTTGACAACAATGCCAAAAAGTGAAGAACTAAAACATAATTTCTTCATATATGAAGTGAATTCCTGCTGTTATGTATCAATTTAGTCTTGGTTAGAGCACTTTGTCTCCAATTCTTGTTCCCTGTATTTGTTTCCTACACACCTTTAGATAACCTCCTAAAGTGTGTAAATCAACATCAACTCCTAAAGATATTATGTAGAGTCATCGAATTGATGCCTTCACCGAACTTGGTCAGTGAGTAGAAGATAGGGCTAGGACCCCTAACTTACTTTTGAGATACTCAAAAGTGTCCCTTGGTAGTGGCTTGGTGAAGATATCTACTATTTCTTCCTTTGTACTAACATACGCCAACACCACTTTCTTCTCTTGAGCTTCTTCTCTAAGATAATGATATTTGATAAAGATGTGCTTTGTCTTAGAGTGCATAACAGGATTCTTTGAAATGTTAATGGCACTATTATTGTCACAAAATATAGTTATTGGCTTGGTAACTTTCTCATTTATACCTTCCAACAGTTGTTTAATCCATGCTATGTTGGTACAATTCAATGCTGCAGCAACGTATTCAGCTTCTGCTATTGACTATGAAACACATCCTTGTTTCTTGCTAAGCTAACTCACTAGTCTTCCTCCTAAAAAGAAAGCTCCTCCACTTGTACTTTTCTTGTCATCAATGTTGCCTGCCCAATCAGCATCAGTATAAACTTTTAAATCAAAGTCATTTCCTTTCTGATATACTAAGCCATAATCCTCAGTGCCTTTCAAGTATTTGAAAATCCTCTTGATTGTTGTCATGTGTGTTTCCTTAGGATCTACAGAGAATCTTGCAACTATACCTACTGCATATGCTATGTCTGGTCTATTGTGAACAACATATTGTAACTTTCGAATCATGGATCGGTAAAGTTTCTCATCAACAGATGCAGATTCATCATTCTTTGATAGTTTATAGTTGGTAGTCATAGGAGTACTTACTGGTTTTGAATCCTCCATTCCAAATTTCTTCAAGATTTCCTTTATGTATTTGGATTGAGTAATGAAAATCTCATTTTTCATTTGCAGTATCTGTAAACCTATAAAATACTTTATCTCACCGATTAATGACATCTCAAATTCTTTGCTTATTTCATTTCCAAAGTTCTTACATAGAGAGTCATTTCCACAAAATATAATATCATCATCAAATATGGCTGAGATTAGTATTCCATTTTCATCATTCTTCATGTACATATTGTTGTTTTCACTTGTTCCTATAAAACCAATCTTGTTTAAATAAGAGTACAATCTTTCATACCATGCTCTAGGAGCTTGTTTCAAACCATATAAAGCTTTGTTCAGTTTACATACCTAATCTTCATTCTTGTTTTCAACAAATCCTTTAGGTTGTTCAATAAAAACTTCTTCTAATATACCATTCAGAAATGCAGATTTGACATCCATTTGATATACCTTGAAATTATTGTAAGCAGCATATGCCAACAATGTTCTTACTCCTTCAAGTCTAGCCACAGGTGCAAAAGTTTCACCATTATCAATTCCTTCTTCTTGAGCATAACCTTTGCAAACTAGTCTATCTTTATTGTGAATGACCTCTCCTTTTTCATTCAACTTGTTTCTGAAAATCCACTTTGTACCGATTACATTTTTGTCCTTCGGTCTTGGGATCAGTGTCCATGTGTCATTCTTCTTGATTTGGTCAATCTCTTCTGTCATAGCATTTATCCAATCTTCACTGTTAAATGCCACTTTCACTATTCTCGGTTCAAATTCAGATATCAGACATGTGTTCTGTCTCTGTTTGTTCCTTATCATCATTGGATCATCCTTATCTCCTATAATTTGACTTGATGCATGATGTCTTCTAACATACTTGGTTAATACAGGCTCGGTAGGCTCTGTATGATCTTCTTCATCACTCGATAACTGGATATTCTCTTCATTTTCTTCAACACTTCTCTCGGTAAGACTTGTCGGTTGAACATAGACAAATTCATCATAATCTTCTGGTTCTTTGGAGTTTCCTTCATCATTTCTTTCTGCAAATTCATCAATTTTCACATTTACACTTTCTACTATTTTGTTAGATGATTTGATCAGACATTTAAATGCTTTACTTCTAGAAGAATAACCAAGAAATGTTCCTTCTTCACTTTTCTAATCAAACTTGCCATTTTTATCATCTTTGTGTACATAGCATCTACTTCCAAAGTTTTTAAATAACTTACATTAGGTTTCTTGTCATACCAGATTTCGTATGGTGTCTTCAAAGTTCCTTTTTTCAGTTGTACTCGGTTAAGGGTGTAAACTGCTGTTCTTATTACTTCTCTCCAAAATGTTTGTGGCACTTTCTTTTCAATCATTAGGGTTCTAGCACAATCCACAATAGATCTGTTTCTTCTCTCAGCTATTCCATTTTGCTATGGAGTTCTCAGTGCAGAGACTTGTCTTATAATACCATGATCATTGCAGAATAAGTTGAACTCATAAGATGTGAACTCTCCTCCTCTATCTGATCTAAGACATTTTAGTTGTCTTCCTGTTTCATTTTCAACTCTTGCCTTGTACCATTTAAACATTTGAAAAGCTTCTGATTTTTCTTTTAAAAACATAACTAAAATCATCCTTGAGTAATCATCCACAAATAATATGAAATATTTATCACCATAATAACTTTGAACTTTCATAGGACCACAAAGATCAGTGTGCACAAGACCTAAAATTCCCTTAGAAGTGTAAGACTTACTTGTAAAGCTTTATCTTGTCATTTTTCCCATCTGGCATCCTTGGCACATAGTATTCTCAAGTTTTTCAAGACTCGGTAGACCTCTTACTCAGTGCTTCTTGCCTATTTTGATCAGATTATCAAAATTTACATTGCAAAACCTTTTATGCCATAACCAGGTATCATCTATCTTTGCATATAGACATTTATTCTGAGTTGAGTCAAGGTGAAATGTATTACCTTTTGTTTGTGTCCCAATAGTAGCTAACTTTCCATGCTTGTCATAAACTTTGACAATTCCTTTCTAAAATTCTATTCGGTATCCTATATTGTTTAGCTGTGCTACACTCAACAAATTGTATTTCAAACCTTCAACCCAATAAACATCATTGCACTTTGCATTGTCAAGAAGTGTTATGGATCCTTTACCTTTTACCGAACATGGTGCATCATTACCAAATCTTACATAGCCTCCATCATAGTCTTCTAACATAACAAACTTGTGTTTATCACCTGTCATGTGATGTGAGCATCCACTATCTATGATCGAAGAGTCATTAGTATTTATGTGAGGTATTAGGGATTTTTCTTCATACCTTTCTTCATCTGATCCATATTTGATAGCCACATAAACTACTTCCTCTATATCAGTTTCATCTGATTTATCGTCATTGGATTCATCATCAGCTATTAAGCATGTCTTTCTTTTTCTGAAGTCTTGGTGTCCTCTATAATGATTATCTTTCTATTTGTCATCTCGGTAATCTCTCTTTTTAATACAATCTTTGTCACGACAGTTAGAAGCCATATGTCCTATCTTATCGCAATTGAAACATTTCAAAGGTAGTTTTCCTTTATACTTACCTTTGCCTCTCGGTAACCTTCTGGCTAATAGTGCTTCAAACTCTTCTTTCTTTCTAATTTCCTCATACAGTTTGTGTACTTCCTCCATGTTCTTGCGAAATCTTTCACTTCCTCCACTGTGATCTCCTTCAGAGTAATTATACTTTCTTTCATTGTAATCATTAGATTCATCAAGATCAAAAGAACTAAATGCAGATTCAACTTTATTTATCAAAGACCCAATGTTATCAAAATTACTTAACTCAAATGTATGTAGCTTACCAATAGTAGCATCTAAAGAAACTGGCATATTTGGTACAGACCTCAATTCATTGATTGCAGAGACTCAGATTGCATAAGCTAGTAGAAGGGTTCTTAATAGCTTACATGTTATGTCCTTTTCTTCAATGGTTCCACCTGCTCCCTTGATTTGATTGACAATCTCCTTTAGTCTTGTACTGTATTGGGTTATGTTCTCACCTTCATTCATCCTCATAGATTCAAGTTGCCCTCTTAGACTGTCCACTTTTGCTCTTTGAACTTGTTCATCTCCTCCATATACTGATATGAGCTTGTCCCACATAGCCTTTGCATCATTACATCCTTCTAGATCATTAAACTCTGATTCGGTCAATGCATATGTTATTTCAATCATTGCTTGGATATGATCTTGCTTTGCCTTTATCTCTTCCATTGTCAAAGGATAGGTGCTCGGTGTGATGAAACCATTCTCTAGATAATATACAGAATATTCTCCAACTCCTGATAGGTGCAGCTTCATCATTTTCTGCCATGTAGAGAAACTTGACTTGTTCAACTTTGGTGCATCCCTCTTATACATCTTTGGATCTTTGCCTCAAGTACCTTTAAACTTTTTTTTTTTTTCTTCTGGAGTCCAAAGCTCTGATACCAATTGATAGTCCTGATACTTAATGTAAGTAAAGATGCCAAGATAATAAGATGAGAGGGGGGGGGTGAATCATACAAACTTAATCTTCCATAAAAACATCAGATTCAACCTTGGTAACCTTTACTTTAGTAATATAACCAAAACTTCTAAACATGTAAACTCACAAGCATATAAACATCATAACACTCATAACACCAGATTTAACGTGGAAACCCAAATAGGGAAAAACCACTGTGGGATTTTAGACCCACTAAGAAATATACTCTTCTAGAGTATGCTCGATTAAAAGCAAATCCTATTAAAGATTACAAACACATTGCTAGATGTGACCTGGTTAAGGGATTTCCCTCAGATCTGTTAGGATCTTCACCTTGTTAGAAGTGACCTTGTTAAAGGATTTCAAAACACTCAATCAGAATGTCACCTTGCTAGAGGGTTTACAAATAAGACTATTAAGTCCACTCAGTTAAGACATTTTCTGTCACTTCACAAAATAACAGTAATAAAAATCTATTTGCAACTTCACATCTAAAAAGCTAAAGCAGATTCTTATTTGCTCAATACAATATAGACATAGAACTAATCTTGTCCATCTCCTGGGCTCTATACTTTGTTATTCAAAATAGGTCTTCAAGCTTCTGTGCTCGGTAATCACTATGTAGCATCCCCATGCATACACTTTCCCGCATACATTGTTTATCAATAGTTCCTTATTTATAAACAATCGCTAACCGGTTAATCTCCTTGATCACATTTCTCATGATCAATCATAGCCATAAGATCTTCAAACTTTGTCCAGGTTCAATGTATTCGCCGATCTGAAAATGTGTTACCCCACCTTGGAACTTGCATACATTTCTTGGAACTTGTGCTAGGGTATTGCGGTTCAATTTGAGCTGTAGATCTTCTTGCCGATTTTCCTTTGCCATAGATTCTTTAACAAACTTCATTCATGGCATACCAATCATTTAATCATAGCTAGCTCATCAGCTTCCTTCATTAAATAATGCTTTTATTCATTCAATACATTCTGTTATTACTTGGTTACAACTTGGTAAATACTAAACTTCACTCGGTAGACATTTCGCCTTCATTAACCGATAGCGATAACCTTAGGGTTTACCAACTAGGTTCTTTGCTCGGTAACATAGTATAGTATTAACATTACAATCAATATCATATGTATGATATAAAAATAATCTAAACATCATGATCTCATGATTGTCTAACTCGGTAATAATTGCCCATTGAATAACTTATTTCTCTCCTTATTCATCATATTCTTTCTATGTCTTTTACCGATATCTTTATACTCATCAAGTCATACTTCTCAAGATATGGCAATATCATACTGAATTAGAAAATCAATTTCTTGACATCAATGACAAAATAATAATATTAAGACAGTAATCATCCTTAATCAGTTATATCCATAATCATCAACAACCTTCTCAATATCCTTATTGAAATGCCAACAATCTCTACTTAGAGTATTTGATGAAATGATTAAGTGGGAGAATAAAATAAAAAAGGACACACTTAGGGTAGAGGGCCCAATTTTATACTGTGTAGAGTGATAAGAGAAGGCATTTAATTAAATTAAATTAAATAATTGAGTGCTTAAGGAGGAATTTGAAATGCAAAATGCAAACACACTAAGGCAGGTGCTAACCTAAGCGTTAAATTGTACCACCCAATTAAGGGTGTACAATTTATGATGCTACATGTAGTCCCCTCTTTAGCAGTCATATGACACTGTGTGCATATACAAGTTAAAGTACAAAAAGGTAAAAAATTCATTAAGAATATATCCATAAGATGTCAGGCGAAGCCCCGAGCGGTATCTATAGTACATTGCTAGGAAACACACCCTACAAAACCACATGTTAGATGAAATTATAAAATCACTTGATTCTTATTAGGGAAGTGATGAAATTCATGGTAGCTATATGCCCCCATATTTTAGCTTGCTAATTAGTAAGCTAAAATAGGGTATCATGTTTACCACAACAAATTTTGAAAAGAGGTGATGACAAATGCTCACAACGAGGCCTGATAAATGATCAAAGTGTATCATGGAATATTTATAAACCATGATTCCAATGCTACTAATGGTTTAAAATTTGGATTTCTCAAGCTCAAGATATGAGAGTTTAAGTAGAAAGGGATAAATTAGGGTTTCAAAAATGAGAGAAGTCCATACCTCATAAATAGTGAAAATGACACTTTCATTTGTCATTTTCTTACTTCTTCTCTTATTTGCAACTGAGGAACCCACATAGCACTCATGAGGCCTCAAAGATGACCTGAGATACCTACCTGGAAGGAGATCCTATGATAGTCCATCCTTACTGATTAGCCACTTGATGAGGTGAGTGTATAGAGCTACCTTTTTACTTTCTATTGAGTTGACTTTGACTTTTTGGCATGAGGGAAAGTTTCATTGCATATGTGCCCCAAGGAGGGTGCCATAGTCCCACTAAGGTGACATGGTCCTACTAGGGTGCCACGGTTCCAACTAGGTGCCCTAGTCCTAACAGGGTGGCATGGTCCCTCTAGCCCCCCCTGGTCCTTCTATAGCAGCCTGGTAATTCCATGGCATCTTGGTCCCTGACTAAGGTGACCAAGGGTTAGCATAAGATCAAGCTTTCTAATTTAAATGAGAGAATGATACTAATTGTTTATTGGTTAACTTTTGTAGATACTTATACACACCCAGGTGACTTATGCCCTTTGGGCTTATCAAACAAGTGTACGCATAGCTAGAGGTACTACCCCCTACAATCCTGTTAATGGTGTTGATGCTATTATACCTTTAGAGTTAGAGATTCCCTCATTGAGGATTTCACTTAAGGGTATAGTCGATGACTATTTTTATTGAGAAAAATGCCTTGAACAACATGAAATTCTTGATGAATGACATATAAACGCTCTCGAGCATATTCAAGTGTATCATAATTCTCCATAGCGTAGTTACAATAATAAGGTTATTCAACATTACTTCTCAGTATGTGACCTTGTGCTCTATGAGAATCAACATAATGTGAATGCTTCACTTGAAGAAAGAGGAAAGTTTAAACCGAATTGGCCTGGACCATATATAATCACTAATGTCTATGAGTTAGGTTCTTACAAAATAGCAGATGTGGAAGGTATGCCTCTTAAGGAGCCCATAAATTCTATGCATCTTTGTAGATACTATACCTAATATTCTCTTTTCTCTGGTTTTCCTTTCTTTTCTTCTTCAAAACTGTATGATATGATAGCATGTCTTTATTAAAGAATGTAGTATTAAATTATTAACATTTTATCTATATTTCTTTATTCTTGAAAAACATGTTTTAAAGTCTTGGTTGTCTTGAATTTATTATGTAGATTTTTAAGGAATTTTCATTTTTATGTTCTTGTTTATCATGCAATTTTCTTTATGTATTTTGGAGTTACGATACATCATGTTGTGTTTAATTAAACCTTAATTAGATCACATTAGTTATGTTTTCCTCAACTTAAAACACATTACATTGATTTACATAATCAATGTTGTATTTAATTAAATACTTAGTTATTTGATTAGTCACACATGTATCAATTTAATCATGAAGTATTGGAAAATAAATCATATGAGAACTAGATTAGACATACATATACATTTCCAAATTTTTTACTTTTAATCAAATAAATATATACATCCATTGTTTTTCAATTAAAAGAAAGCATTTAAGGCTAAGATCATCGTTTATACAAATCTAATCACTAGATACAAAATGTGGTCTCGTCTATATCAACACTATCTATGGTTGGTCACTACTAGAGCCCTTAGGTCCCTGTGGTGATGGTCCCATGGGTGTATAAAGGGATGAGGATAGTTGATCTTCAAATGATTGGTTAGTGATTATTTGTGTTCCCTGTGTTTTCACTTCTTGATTCTTCTCATTCTCTTTTCTTTGTTGTCTTTCATGAGCCTCTTTTCTCAGAACAATGACATGAATGAAATGTATGAGGTATACGATTAGTATATTATCTATTTAATATTCATTTCTTGATATAAATTTATTTGACTTATATGGTTAGATAATTAATTCATTATGTTTTCAATTCTAATGCCATTACATAATCAATTCATGATGCACCTTTTAATGTTTATAATTCATGTTCCACCTCTAATAGGTCCTAATAATAGAACTATGCCACCCCGAGGAGATGGAGATAGAGAGAGTGACTATTTATGTGACAGTTTTTCAACTTTGTGTTTATTTATGGAATCTGGATTATTTATTAGTTATGTGATGGATGTTGATTTAAAATATATATGTGATGGATTACATATTTATGATGATACATGTGACATTTTTTGAACTTTGTTTTTATTAATAGAATGTGGATTGTTTATTACCTATGCGATCGATGGTGATTTATGATACATATGTGATGGATTACATATTTATGATGACACATATGTGATTCTTATGATGCTCAATTATATATATCATGATACATATGTGATGCCTATGATGCTTATGATACATGTGTATTTATTGTTAATCAACTTACAAATGTAATGCTTATGATTCTCAATTGATGGTGTTGATTTCATGTATATATTTTGTGTGATGTTGTCACACTTGGTAGGAATGGGTCATTGACTACAGACATTGTCAACCCTTTAGTTGAGGATCTTGCATAGTCAACTTTAGGGCTGACTTGTTCATCAACATTACCCTCATTTCCAAAATATCTCTCTCATTACCAGCTAACTCTCTCATTTGATGGTGCAGGTAGCACCAAATAGGTATTTGTTAAATGTGTCTTCCTTGAGTGAGAGAAATGCACAAATAGAAAACAAAAGTGAGATATGTAGTAGGTCTACAATAGGGAGATCAACTATAGGTCAAAAGATTAGAAGATAATTCAATAAACGCATGGAATTTTCCTTGCCCAAGGGGGGTCATGTTCTTATGATGATGAGAGAAGTGACTTCAAGTTGCTTAGGAATGTGACAATAATTAGGAGATGGGGATGGCTAATTAGGAATGATTAGAAGAACTTAGAAAGTGTTTAGAAGAGTCTAGAAGGGGATTTAGGATTGTAAGTGAGTTTGGTGGGTGAGGGAAGATAGGATTTTAATTAAAATAAAATTAATTTATTTCAATTGTTGTTGCAACTTGCATTTGTAGGAGAATACAAGTGGGGGGTAATTCATATATTTAAATAAATTTATTAATAATTTTTTAAAAGAAGAAAAGGGGGGTTTAAATTAAATAAATATGATTTACTCATTTAATTGATTTAGAATGTAGCTTAATGAATTAATTTAAATAAATTGAATAATTTATTTAAATAATAGGAGAAGGGGTTGAGGATGAATTAATTAAATATTGATTTAATTAACTATTGATTGATGGTTTAATAATTCAATAAATAATAAATATTCATTTAATCAATTGGATAGATTTATGTGACTACACCTTCAACAGTACCTTTTTCTTCATTAGGGGACTAAAATTTTTCATTTTTTATGTTAAGGTCTTTAGCTAGAAAACCATCTTCCTTTTGTAATATTTTTTTTGTCTATTGGGTTTCCTTGCACATTTACAAATGTGTGTGAGAGTCACCTTGAACTAGTTCTAGGGAGGTAGCTAGCAGAGGAAGCTTGATAACATTAGAGTTTGTGTTAATATGTTCTAAAAATAATTATCTCTAGTGTGAGCCTTAGGGATTGTCTCCACAATAGTGTGAGATGCAACTTTATTTGTGTCTTTTGAGGCATGATCCACACTTCAGGAGTCACTTTTGTATTAACTTGTTCTTTTGTTTGTGTTTCCTAATGTTTCCTTCTTTGGACCTTGTCATGTTATCATTTGGGTCTAGCTTCTTTGTTCCCTGTTGTGTCTTACCTTGAAGGACTCCCCCTTCTTCCAAACTAGTATTTATCCCATTTGATAGATTTATAGTTTGGACTAGCAAGAAAAGGGCTATGATGAGTAAAAAGAGTGAATGACCTTAGTAATAAAGAGGCTAAACATAAATGTAAATAAAAAAATTGACAAATATACCTCAATTTTGAAATGCTTGGCATGAAGTTCCACACAAGCCTTAATGTTTCTAGAACATTCTAGTGTATGCTTTCATCATGGAAAAACATAATGTAGTTGATCATAACTGATATAACAAAGTTGTATCTTTGAATGCCTTGTTCCTTGATTATAGATCTATGCTCAATTGATTTGAATTGCTTGATTGAAAAATTGGTATATATGGGTTGGAGTTGATAGGGGTTTGAAATGAGAAATAGAATTATATCTATATGAAACTTGCACCTTTTCAATTGAACTTTTGGAAAAGTCCAAATTTGGAGAGGAAATTCCTACTATATCCAAATCCAACATTCATCTTTCAAATTATAGGTCCAATTTCCATGAATAAGGGTTCCCAAGACCCTAGTCATAGAAAATTGAGCCATGAGGAACATCATAAATAAGGGAATGAACCAAATTTATGGAAACATTCTCAAACCTAAGTATAATTAGGCATAAATAAGGCACAACCAGTAATGGGAGTCCAAACCTAGTGTATATTTGTAAAGAGATACAACTTATGATTCAATATTTAGCCCCCTCTTATCAAGAGTATTAAATTATGCTCATGTACTCTTGTGAAAATATGGAGAAACTAGATATTCTTTCACCAAGATATTGAAGAGTCAAGATGACTACAAGTTTGGAAAGGTGGTAGCTCCCAAGACTTATGATATTGTCAATCTACAATATTGAGATAAAAGGGAAGTACAAAGTGAGTAATATGAGTAACATTGGTAACACACATGGAGCATGAAAAACACGAAGTTATGACATTTATAACTAGTAAGATTCATATATTCTCCCTAGGAACCATATCAAAAAGACAAGGCATAGATCTAGGACTAGTAGGATCCTTATATAGTTACTAGGAGTCATGGCAGAGACACATAAAATCATGATACCCAAGTTAGTAATATCCTCTAATATTTAGTCATAGATCAAGTTCTAACAGCAAATAGAAGGTCATAGCTTGGTAAACTAACTACTCCATGATTAGTAGCTCAAAATGTTATCAAACCTAGGTTAGGTTAGGAGCCCCAAGAACCTATAACGTGTCTTATAATGGGTGTTGAAAATAATCTACACTCAAGCCAACAATGGAATGGTAAGAAAGAGGGTAGTAGCTCAATGGTAGAGAAATTCATTAATAAATAGAAGGCCTTAAGTTGGATTCCTAGCTATTTTATGAGTATTAGCTTAACATTTTCATACGTAAATAATATCTACTCCCACCTCTACCATAGATCCAACTTCCACTATTTCCCCTTCCACAACCTCTAGTCACCTTCATGTACTAAAGCCACTAGTGCCACACCTTTAGTACTTATATCCTCCACTTGTCATCCACCGTATGGCCTATTTATCAAATTTATTTCTTCTACATGTAAAAGCCATATGTACAAGATGAAATGACAATAACTGAGATAATGATTTTTCAATACCACCTATAACCAAATTATACATTTAAATCAATAAAATAAAATATTTGAGATGGTATATTAAGAATTGCACAATAATAAAAAACTATCTATAACCAAAAGAAGGTGATTAAATATTGAAACCAACTAGAAATAGTAAAGTAGTCGTTGTATATGCCCACTCACAATGTGTGGGTGACTTGGAGAGATAATATTAATCTCACACAATTCATTGAGCTCACGCTAAAATGATTTTGTACTATCTTACATTATTCGGGTTTGTTTTCCTTTCTTTGAGGTTAGTGTACGCTACAAGAATATTTTCTAATTTTTTTATTTTATTTGTAAATTTTTCATATTTGTCTTTTAATTTTTAATAATATAAATTTTAATATTTATTTATATTTAAAGAGTAATATAAAATATTATTTTTTAAATGTATTTTTTTATTAGTTTAATTTCTTACATGGTAAAGTGTTTTAATAATTTATTTAATTAAATTTTTCTTTTGTGTTGTATAGAGGTTTTAAGTTTTTGTAAATAGAATTTTTAATATAACAAGTGTCACATAGTGGTCAGTACATGTCTTTTTAGTATTGCAATAATAACATTTTCTTTTTGGAACTAGGTTGGATAATAATTCCATATAATGTATTCATGCAATAATTTAATAAAGAATGTCAAATTATAATATTGCAATAATATCTATAACTAATTCAAACCTTAACAATAACTCTAATTTTATCTTTAACAAAATTTGTACCCTATCCAAATTTTTAACCTAATTCTAACTCTAAATCTAATATTAAATATAACCCTAACCCTTTTTTTTCTTCTTAATTCTAACTCTAGTTTTACATCTAAATCTAACTCTAAGCCTAACTTTAATGTTAAATTAGAAATGATTTGAAGCTTATTTTTAACCCTAATCTTAATCCTTATTCTAACACTAAATCTTATTATAAACATAATTATAATTCCAATCATTGTTATAATGATCTTACAATTATAATACTAAATAAAAATAAAAATAAAAAATTATTATATAATTAAAAATGATAGATTAATCTATAATAATTTATTTAAATTATAAAGTAAAATTAATAATAATAATCTTAATTTCAATTTATAATTATTTAATGAAAAATTTAATATAATTATTAAGAATAGATTTATTATTATATATTTTAGGTAATTTATTATTAATAAATTATTTATAATTGATATTTTAATATTCATATAATATTTTAGATTATATTACTGTATTATATAAATTTAATATTATATGATAAGGATATATAATATTTCATTTCATTTATGTTATAAATATGGAGTAATTATTTCTTTTAAATCTAAATTGATTAGCTAATTAGGATCAAAATATTTTAATGACCTAAAATTGTGCCTAAAAAAATTCATGCAAAGTGGATTTGTAATTTGCAAACTTAAAAATCATGCATCGTAAGTATTGAAAAATTTAAAAAATGATTGAAAGAAAAAAATCATAGATATAATTGGTGAAAAAGAAGTCCAAGACAATCTATTTGTTGATACAAATCCCTTCTATAATTCTCAACTTTTGGATCCAATACCACCATACACCCATTCGCCAAGAAAATTCACTCTTTAAAGCCCCATTCAAAATTTATTCTTATCATGCCAAAACATTGACTCCATCCAAGAATCCCTCATGCATATCCAAATTCCTATCCCATGTCAAGAGGCCAAATGAAAAGATAAAGAAACAAGTCTTGAAATAGACAAAGATAAAAATCCAAAAAAATCAAATCTCTTCTAACATTTGACCAAGATTTCATTTTCTTTCATGATCTTACTGTCCCTTGTCATTCCATTCTAGATGATCCCCTTCCACCTCAAGAGAAAAGTGTCCTTCCAAATCCCATTCAGAATCCACTCCCTAAGAAAAATCAAGGTATCCCTCCACCTCCTTATCCACTTCAAGGTTCCATCTCTAATTATCTCATCATCCCTTCCATCCTTTCCCATGATCCAATTCAAATCAAAGAGAAAAATTTCCTTAAAATGGAAACCAATGATCCTCTTCCAAGTCAAGATGAAAGTTTCCCTCCACCTCAATGTAATAATCCTTCATATCCAACTAAAGATCCTATCATCCTTCCTAATATCCCTCATGATCCTAATTTAACTCAAGATTCCATCATCCCTTTTAATTCCCTTCATGGTCCTAATCTTCCACAAGATCCCATCACTTCTACCCAAGTTTTTCATGAACCTGCTAAATATCAAATGAGTTCCTCCACTTTCATACAATATGGTTTACTTCATGATCATGCTGTTTCATCCATACCATATCCCCCTAAAAATGAAATCACATCATATTTAAAAATTAAAATGGCATCCCCTAGGTAAAAATATTTCTCAAAGAATTGCAATATCAATAAAACGGGTTAGAATTTCATGAACAAGGTATATTAGAACCCCTTATCAAAGCAATTACTGGTTATCATGGACTTGGCTATATATATTACTCTAAATATGTTGGTATCCCTACTAAATCCCACATCCCTCCATCTAAATCCAAGCATACACATTTCCTTTCATCCCTTTCATCTATCTTATGTTTGCATATCCATCATGCACTATCCATATTACTC
The DNA here is from genome assembly GCF_030272615.1 of Cryptomeria japonica. Taxonomy (NCBI): domain Eukaryota; kingdom Viridiplantae; phylum Streptophyta; class Pinopsida; order Cupressales; family Cupressaceae; genus Cryptomeria; species Cryptomeria japonica. Next base: position 586,142,387 of record NC_081412.1, on the reverse strand, counting down.
TTGACTTACAACTTAGTTGCCCTATCATAAATCAAGATTAGTGAAGGCACACATCTTTGAGAACCTTACAAATATCTACCTATATTAACCCATCTAAAATAACTACATCTCATTCCTATCCATCCATGAATTCCATTCCCCTTAGGAGCAATTTTGATGCCAAGCGTAAAATCCATAAATTCAAAAATCCATATACATCCAAGGATAAACATGTCTTGTCTATAACACATGTAAAAATAAATAAAAAAGTGATCGAAAAGAAAAAATTAAAATTAAAAAGGCCACAAAAGTACCACTAAGAAAAAGGAAAAATTGAAAACCATGTGGGTTCCTAAGTTTCTCATGGAACAAAAGCATTCCAAGGAACCAGAAAAGAAAGAAAAATAAAATAAAAAAGGAGGATTCCCAAAAAAGCATTACATCCTAAAGAAAAATCAAAATTGGCATTTAAAATTTCTATTCCAAAAGCTTCCATCAATCCTCCATCTAAATATCTCCCAACTTTCAAATATATTCCTCCATCATCCATTTTGGGTCCTTATGTCCCAAAATCCATAGCTACTCCATCCAAATCTCAAAATCTAAAATTCACTTTTCCTCCATCACTCCA